>NW_020438897.1:2028053-2040252 GCF_000699045.2 Agrilus planipennis
CGTATAATCCGTACAGTACTGCACGGAAAAATTGACCATTTTATCCACTACAATTGCATTGCTCAAATGTGCTGTTATTGGTACCATTTACTACTGAAAATATCAACCAGATGTTTATTTATATTTGAAGACATATTAAAGGCTTTAACGAAAAAAGTATGTTTAATGAACAAGAGTCGAGAGAATAAGGAGCGTTTTTCTCCCTACCTACGATTTTGCCAGCGCGCATCCTAGACATTGGAAGGGGCACATCGCTAGAGAAAGTAAATGAAGTATAGGTTCGACGCCTACCATAGGTGTAACGGAAGGGTAGTACTAGGAGTGGAGTCTGCGGCTTAATTTAACTTAACACGGAAAATCTTACCAGACCCGGACACTGGAAAGATTGGCATATTGAGAGCTCTTTCTTGATTCGGTGGGTGGGTGGTGGTGCGTGGTCGTTCTAAGTTAGTGAAGCGATTGCACTGGTTAATTTCCATAAGAAGCAACACTCTAGCTTAGTAAATAAGAATTTCCGGCTTCAACTGATGGCGTACACACAGTTATCCTTAGTAGAACAGGCGGCTGTAGCCGCACGAAATTGAACAATAACAGGTCTGTGATGCCCTTACATGTTATTGTCCGTTAAAAGTTAAAAACTAATCCCTCAAAATCTTTAAATGGTGTTTATTGGATTTATGTTACTTATTTATTTATATAAAATAATGGCTATAGTTGTTTGTATGAATTTCCCAGTACTACGTTGTATTTCTCAAAAGATGATGTCCCCGTATTTTGATATTTATAATAATTTTATAAAATAATAATAGATTTAGAAAATCGGGATTCGTTTCAGCAAGTAGATATCCACACAAGTGAACCTTGTTGGAACATACGTAATGCTAAAATGTAGCATCGTGCTACAGATGGCGTTTACTGCGCCATTTGTGGTATTTTCTAAAATGCACTGTTAAGACAGTAGGTAAAAGTTGGTCTGTGTTCTGTCGGAGCTGTCTGCGACGCGCTGATGAGATCCAAAAAGACCGAAATCGCGATCCGCATCTGGCAGTTTCGACAGAATACGGACCACTTCGAATTATTTAATAATAGATTATCTCTACATTCGATCAACTCGCCATTAGTGTATACTATGTATGTATATATGTTTGTAAATCGGAATATGTATGATTTTACGCATGTAATAAGTGGTTGGAGGGCTGATTTGTACGAACGTACAACGTCAAACGTGCGTGCGGTTAAAGATAGTGAACATTGCCGACAAGCACACCTGACACTGATTAAATTTCTGTCTTGCCGTTTTGGAAATGTTAATAGAACGAATGTAAATGGTACAAATGTCTAACGTTGAAATACAATGTCATATTTTTGTACAAACAATATATGTCTAATGTTTCCGAATTAGGTTCTAATTCGCAGTTCTCATTCATCTTTTGTAGGTATATTACATTTTAGTTATCTAAATGTCGTTTTGTTCATTTTAGATTTATAATTTTATATCTTCACGAGTAGCGAATTCTGTGAAGAAAATCAAGTATGGACTAGTAACTATTTAAATAGCAAAAATGCCCATCACAATTATTATTAATATTTCGCTTGTGTTTGTCCTTTCGTTCCTTTCAATATTTCTATCAGAGCTATACTGTTGTGTAAATCTAACCTATATAACATTTGTGTTTCATTTCAAACACAGGCGGGCATTCCCCCATTTAGGAAACATGGACATGAGTAAGAGGTGGTTCGGCAGAAGCGGATGAGAAATAAAGACAGAGAAGAATTAAAATCTGTTTAATATTACTTCCCCAGCATTTATTTAATAAGACCTAAGAACTCCAGAAATCAGTTGTCCTTTCGAATGGTAAGCCTCGATCTAGACCTATAGCGTCAAGACTACGCGTATCGGTGCGTAGACCTTTGCAATGGGGTTATAGGTACATGTAGGTATATGTATTGTACTTAGGCGACCAACATTCAGTTTATCAGTGTCAGAGCGTTGTCGTTCCTTGTGCAGACTACGCTTTTTTGAACTTGGTACTTCTACCTTTTGGCATGATCAGTTAGATACGCTGCAATTAAAATAATTATGAATACCGTTTTTGGATATATTGATAATTTTAATTCTTATTTTCATTTAATCCTTTACTATTTCATTTCAAGAATAACTTTTTGAATTACATATTTACTTTTCGGTATATAAGATCTTCGCGAACTTCGTAATAATCAATAAAATAATTTCACATTTAGTTATAAAATAAGGACCCGTTCTCTCAATTTGAGCTACGCAAACAACAACTATTTTTTACATTTCAGGCGTTTTTCTTTTAATAAAAACAGATTGTGTTTCTATTCTAAATATTCAACTGCCCTATTCAAACGAAATCGGGATTTAAATTTGTTGACTGTAAACTACGGCGATTTTTCCCCCATTACAAGTCAATTTACCTTCAATCTTCAGCATTACCATAACACGTTTATGTGGTAGCTCGCTTTATGCTGCCTGCCTTCTCTCTCTTTTTCTTTCGTCCAATTTACGTAACCATTCAAATTCGTTTTCGATTGAAAGGCTTTGTTGTCAGTCAACGTTTAGGGGTTTATACCCTATTTTTCACTTTTTCGACAGGTGTGCTGAGCATCATCTTAAAAAAATAACTAGCTTCTTGGAAAACGACAATAGGGTTGTTTGCTGATATAATAAGACGGCGGAGGGCATGTACAAAACCCTGTTACGTATAATGATTTTTCAAAAGTCAAAAAGATAGGAACAAATTCTTGAAATGTAAACTGCAAATCGATTGATAGGTAAAAATGAAAAGTAATATTAAAAAACCAACAAGACAGACAAGCTTCTTCATACTGTTTTATTTGTTAAAATAAAATTTTCCAAATCAGCCCAAGAGTTGTGGTTTTCACAATTGCAGCCAAAAAGTGTTATTCTTCATCTTCATCATAAGGTTGTCAGTCCTAAGACTGTTTCGACACGCACCTCCACTCCTTCCTATCCTGAGCTAATCTCGCATTTCCCTAAAATTAGAACAACCCACATTCTTAACTATTTCCGAACAGTAATCTAATCTAGGTCTACCCCTACTCCTCCTAACTCCCGTTTCTGCCTCTAATATGTCTCTGTCTAGACATTTATGCCTGAGAAGATGTCCTACCAACCTATCGCCTCTCGCCTATTTTTTATTTTCTATTTTCATACTCTGTAAGACTCTATTCTCCTATTCTTTCTAATACCTCTTCATTTTTAACCTTTTTTATCCACTGTATCCTCATCATTCGCTTGTAACACCACATTTCGAACACTTCTAGTCTTTTCGTTTCCTCCGCGCCCACTGTCTATGTTTCACACCCGTACAGCGCCGCGCTCTAAACATACACCTTTAACCCTGCGCTATTCTCTGCTTTACATCCCTACTACTCCTTCCGTCCTGACTTATCTGACTTCCTATAGATACCTAAAATCGGCCACATAATCCAGGATGGGTAGCCGTAGTCAAGCAGAAAAAAAATAGGTAATATTTATTCTAGTAGACCACTACTACTCAGTTCGGAAAATGTATACATATTTTCATTCAGAGGGCAAACACAGGCTTACATCATTAGGTTAAATTAATTTTTTGATTGTTCGTTTCTCTTTAATAATTAAGTCCATTAGTTGTAAAAAAATATTGATTTAAAAACAAAAAGAAATAGGACAGATATGGATAACCAGAGCCAATCTGTGATGACGAGTTAATCTACAGTTAAACAAATAGTGGAAGGTGAAGCCGTTTCAGCTCGATCTGTTTGTTTTTCATACCATGGGCAAATATGGCCGAAATAAAGCAATGGACCATATATTTGCACATACGATTGTGTCGTTATATGTTCTGCGGTTCTAACTTGACTTTTACGTTCTCTCTTTTTCCCGTACTATACAGATATTTGCTTTACCTTAAATCGAATGTGTGCTAATCGAATCGGAAAAAATTAATTTATTTGATCAGTCCTTTATTTGTTGTAATTTACGATTCATTGTGAGTGTTATTTAGTTCTCGTGGTTTTTATAAACAATATCGAATAAATTTTAATTTCAGTTGAGAAACGTATTCGTCTTATCCTGGTTTTGTTATATTAGGGGCATCGTGTATACGTATACTTGCTCAATATAGTACAAAATAAAGAATGAATTATTTCTAATTTTTTTTAGTACAAACACTAATACCTATTATGCTGCAACAGTGACTGTGCGCGGTGCAACGGTCGAAACGTTCAAGCCCGACGATTTCGAAGGCAAACCGACCCGCTAGGGGTAATGGTCGTTCTTTAGACGAAGAGTTGCCCGACCGATTCACCGCGCATTACTTGTGCGGTGCAAATAATACCATACTAATTTCAGTTTTGTAGACTATATTTCAACATTATTATTGTCACCAAGAATAGTAATGAGATGTAGCTGTTATAATTTTTAACAGGCTTCTTTTTAGTAGTGATAATATAAGCCGTTGTCGTATGATTAAACTGGACGTTTGCTACTTAATAAGTCACGCAGGGATACCTTATTTGTGGCATACGGACAAAATATCAAAGAAGGCCCGTTTGATTTTTAATTCTTAAATATTTATTATATATTTGTGTGTATCCACAAAATTGAAAGGAAAACTTCCTCATAATTCGCAAAAAAACGTATTGTGTAGTTTACCTAACCTTCTGAAAAGCAGGAAGTTTAAGTGATTCTATATTCATTAGAGGTTATATAATTTAAATGAAGTAGAATCGTAGATTAATCGTGCAATATTTATTCGCTTATTTGTCTATATCAAACTGTGTGGTTTGTTTGATTACTAATTTCGTTTATGTAGCGCTTATTACAATTTCATACTGCACAAACGACCATATGAATTTTATGCCGTTCATAAATTTATAAGTCATGGCCTTCCTTTAATTTCCATTTTCCCATTAATCCACCGGATTATTGTTGACCGAACTGTTACCTTTCGATTGTTCATATGGACTTCCCATTAATGCCTTTATATTAGAAGTAACAAATGGACTAAAATAAAATAATTCGAAGTGGTCTGTATTCTGTCGAAACTGCCAGACGCGGATCGCGATTTCGATCTTTTTGAATCTCGTCAGCGCGTCGCAGATAGTTCCGACAGAACAAAGAACACCTGCTGTCTTAACAATGCGTTCCAGAAAATACCACAAATGGCGTTATAAACGCCATCTGTAGTACGATGCTACATTTTAAGATTACGTATGCTCCAACAAGGTCCATGGTAACGTGCCTATCACGTTGAGGTTAGCTACGCCGGGATTCGTTTCAGCAAGTAGATATCCATATATTTAAATGGACCTTGTTGGAGCATACGTAATCCTAAAATGTAGCATCGTACTACAGATGGCATTTACCGCGCCATTTGAGGTATTTTCTAACAAGTGGATTTTAATATTTTCCACAGTTTTTATTTACTAAACAAATAGATAAAGAATAAAATTTTATATTTATGAACTTCACTAGATACTTGAATCTATCCTGAGTGTTTTTGCTACTAGACTACTTTTTGTTCATATACTTACCTATAGAATGGACCGAGAAAAATTGCCCGGTGATAACGCTTGCGGATCGGCGTTTGAATGAAACGACCCCCATCACTTTTTTCATCCCTTCCATTTCGGCAATGAGGTCGAGCAGCATGGCATCGGTCCGCAGTATTTTGTAAAAGGTGTCGATTTACAAAATGTGACACGGCACCAAAGGGATGATGATTAATGAAGCTGCTGCCCTGTTCGCGAACGCTTCCCAGATTTTCGTAGCACTTCTTCGAACTAACAATGGGCGCAACATTTACCAACATCACTCTATATACCTACATCCTGCAGGACTAGAGTCACCCTGCTCCGCTTTCTTTATTTATCTACTTACCTGCTTCAGAATTGATTCATGCTGAATCGATACACATATACCGTGGTTGCCAGTTTAAGGATGTTTGGGACGTATATCAGAATGCTACGAGACAAATAAAAATTTGGAAGAATGTTCCTCTTTCAATTGTAAAACTTCTGTAAAAATTACAAATCGATTCACTAAACCGTTAAAAAGTTATTGAAATTTTAAAAAATTNTTTAGAAAACATTGGTTCCGCTGTTATTCTATTGATTCTAACCATGTGCCTTGCAGTAAAACCAGGAATGAAGTTCCAAATAAATTGTCAAAAGTGATGACCAATCCTTTTAAGGGGTAGAAACGAAGGGGCGGAGTTTTGTCCCTAAAAAACCCAAGGCTAAGGTTCGTGTAATTCTAAATTATCTCCACTGTACTTTTTTCTTTTTCGTAAATTAGTTTGAGCTTTTGTATTTTATTTAGATTGTCTCTCCTGTAAACCTTTCACCCTCTAAAAGTTGTCGACCTGGTCAATGCTGTTAGTTGAAATGGATCAAGGATATTTTTTACGATTGCCATATTTATTCTCTATTATTTATTACATAAGCTAGTCGTAAAGAGTTTTTGGACGCAATATCTTTGCTAACGTAATTTGGAAAAGCACAAGAAAGTCCTTTTTAAATTCATTCCTGTTTCTCTTTCTTTATAAACGTTAATTAACGGATAGTCCTTCGTAAGATCTATCGCTTAACTTGTTTGTCTTGTCGCTACCCTTTGTCAGCTTTAATTAGTTTTGCAAGAGAAAAACATCTTTTAATAGGATAGGTGTCTTATATATTAATACGTGAACGTTAAAGTTTGTCGTAGGTTTTTTCAGTATATTTCTCATAAAGGGAAGAGGGAATGAAATTTAAATCATTTGAAAGGCTGGTTTTGTGTCATACGCATATGTGCACAAAAATAAAAGTAAAATTTCGTCTTCTTATGTTAGGTAAAATAAATTGGTCCAATATCGACCTTACGCGAAATCTACTGTACAAGGGAATGTAGGTACATGTTATGGAGTTCCGCAATCGTAAACCATCGGATAACCGAAATAAAAATCTATCCGAAACCGTAACTAAAGCTGATATAAAAGTTCCGAATAATTTCGAATAGAGGCGCAGTCTAAATCTGCCAAATGATAATTTACTAATAAATTCAAATAGTTACTTATTTGTTCATTAAAAATCGAATATCTGTAACTGAAACTATCGGATAATCCGAAATAACTTCATATCCGTAATCGTATCCATGTCCAGCTCCGAAATTTCATATCTATAACATCTCTAACCATCCTTAACATCTTACAATTATATAAATGATCGTTGGATGGTGAATAATCGCACCCGTAATTCATTGAGGACAAAGAAACTGGTACACAGCTCTTCTATTCGGAAGGTTCAATTAATCGCCTTTGAGATATAAACACTTGAAAAGCTTGAAAGTCTGGAATAGTCGATTTGCGTTGTTTTTGCAAGCGACGCGACAACTACCACGACGTCGTCGTCGTCGTTTGGATAACGCGAGACTTGGCAAGAAAACGGGTTGCCAATTGCAGGAAGTAGCAATTTAACAGCGTGTTTTAGAGGCGTCGTAATCAGGATCATTCACCTTATCTACGTATTCTCAAGAATGTCGTTCGCTGATAGAAAAATGCATACGCAAACCTGTTAGTTCAGTCATACGTTTCGATCGGCCTGGGTCACGGCTGCAAAAGCAATGCCGTCGAGTCCAGCGACAGTGTTACAGAAAACGAAATTTATGCTAAAATAATGTAATTCCGTAAATTATTTATGAAACTATAAACTAGAGAAAATATTCAAATCTGATCGAATATTGCCGATGAATTCAAAGTTTTTCCGAATATGTTTTACGTGTTTATTGTATAATTGTCACACATTTTCGTAGAATAATTTTTTACTGACAATTGGCTGTGATCTGAAGTCTAGACTATTTTTTTTTTACCTTTGATACGTATGTGTTTTGTATATTTGTATGGAAATGGGAATCGCCCTTTCTCTCTCTCTCAATTGGACTGTATCTTTTTGTGTGTAGGAAAGATGGGAAATTTTTTGGCCAATTGTTGTAAACCGATCTTAATGATTGCTTTTTTTTATTGGATAAGTTCTATATTAAAGGTGATCCCATTTAAATTTGACGAAGATATTCCACCTGCAATTATTATATTAGAAATTCCAATTAAAAGGACAATTCTTAATGTAAAATCCGCTCTTGAATTTCGACTTAAAGAAATAGAGAAATTCGAGTGGAAGGTTTCTCATACACTTATAAATGCAAACCATTATACATGTAAATAAATAAAATAGAAGATTCGCACCAATTGTCACTAACACAATTTTACTGAGCGGACACATCTTTCGCCAACTTGGCTGATAGTCTCGCGTTGATAATGCCCACGTTTGATGTGGGCGAAACACGTGTCCTCTCAGTAAAATTGTGTTAGTGGTAATTGGGGTGAGTCTCCTATTTTATTTATTTATTAATTTGCCAGTCTCCCTGTTTCTATTTTTCATTATACATGTATTGAAATTAAAAAAGACTTCGAATCACAGGAAAAACAAACTTGTTTTTAAACAAAATTAGTACTAAATTAATTGGGTAGTATGTACTTTTAAACTGATTGTTAGATTATTATTATAAACACTAATGGACAAATAAATGTGTGTGATTAAGACATGTACGTGTAAGAAATTTTCAATACTGAGATTCAAAAGTCGTACATTAAAAGATCTTTTGGCATTAAAAATCAATTGAAATTTAATCCGTTATGATTCTCAAATTGTTGTGGAAAATGTTTTATTTTGTTTCATGTGAAGGATCAAATACAAAATTTAAAAAACTTTACAAAGCTTCAGAACAACTCATTACAATTTGCATAAAAGTTGCTTGTTTAGAATTTACATAATTACAAATGTTAGCGTAGGTTTATTCACCTGCCATCTTGAATTATACTTACTAATCGTATGCTGTTATGTAACATTGTAAATTCAACAAAGTATCTACTTGCGAATGCTAAAGAGACTCATATTACAAACAGGTGACGGTATATCATTTATTACTCACGATCAGTAGTAAGTGTGTACTTATATTGTTACCGTTAAATCGATCATATTTTTGCTAACCACTACAGAAACATGGCAATGGGTTTTACTTTATACTACACATAGAATGAATTACAATATAAGGTCTGATAATTCATTTTTAAAATAATTTAGGTTAGGTTAGGTGTTAGACATTAGAGGATGTTCCAAATGGTTTGTTAAAAGTCGGGATCCTGCCCGGATCCCAAGAAACTGCCGGATTCAGCGGGTACCGAATCCAAACTGGGTAGGCGGTCCATCTCTAATTTAAATACAAAATAAAAATCCACTTTTGATACCTACAGTAATGAACGACGTCGTTTTTCTATTTTTTGTTTCCTTAATTTTCAGGGCATTTGTTGGGGACTTTCCATCCAGTTACGGGACATTTATATCACTTCGTATCGAAGTAACGAAGTAATAAAACACCTTTTTTTGTAGTTTAAAGACCTTTACATGAATGTGATCCTAGTAATCTAATCTATTGGAATAAATAATGAAATGAATGCGTCTGTGTTGTTTGAAACGCAACTAGTCACTCGTCACTTGTACTGGTGCAAAAATGGCAAACAGGTGGTAAAAAATATAACACTAGGGGATACCCAACGTTATAAATAACTACATCTAAATTCAAAGCGAACATCATTTATAACGACAATCTAGTTCCCGTTTTTCTTTATATTATTATAACTTGCTATATCACGTTTAATTTATTAGTATGAACTAATTTTAATCTTTTTTGTTGCAGGTAAGAGATTCATTATTCCATTGGTATCGGTAAGAAAAAGGCAATTCAAAGTATTGTATTAATCATGTTGTAGTATTGTACAAGAGAATTTTCATTAAAGTTTCCAAGTTTTCAACGAATTCTCATGAGGAATTATTGTAGGCACTTTTTGTGTGCGGTTTTGTGCTGAAATATTGTTTGCTATTCGTAAAAAGAAAAGTAAATATACTGCCTGAAATTGGTAGATGGATTTTATTTACATTTTGGTTTTGAATAATATTTTTCCTTAATTGTAGAAGTTTTGTAAAACATTTTTTCAGAAAATTAACTTCTGTCTTTGTTGAATGTAAAAGAAACTTGCTTTATTAACATTCTTATATACTCTATTTTTTCAAAGTTGTGTTAATAATTGAGGAACAAGCAAAAATATTAAAAAAAGTAACTGCATCTTCATGTTACCGCATATCTTTCCGAATAGAAATCGAGGGTGTAAATGCTACCCTTTATTTTAGTTTGAAAAAAATCTTCCACCATTTCTTTCAATTAATTATACGCAACATACTTACAGTATTACTAATATAAGATTGCGTGTACGTCATCAACATAGCTTGTACGAAGCAATCCGATCGATACTGACTGAAGTTTATCAAATATGAACCACAATATGGCATACGCTCGCTCCGGCTTACAAGCTTATTATCCTATACGGTCTTACACGACATTAATTGCTTAGAAAGATTCTGAGGTTCAAATGTATATTGGGATACTTCTATCGGTTATGCTTTGAAGTATTATGAGTTGGCGAGAAGCCTTCCTCAAAATATTATTTTACATATTGCTACTAATATGCGATGAAATATATTATCAATTGTTTATTGCTCCTAAAACTAAAATATGTCATTTTTCTTGTCAAATACTGTAGAGCTGTCAATTGGTACGCCGTAATAGCAGAGTGAGGAGAAGGTATACACTTTATTCCCAGAATGTATTAGTTTTATACATTTCCTAGTACAATATCGGAATTGCATACAATTCCTAGGAAATGTATACATTTCCCAGGATTTTTGTATATTAAAAAGTTTTTGAAACAATATTTTATACATTTTCTAAATAGCTTTGGAATTGTATACAATTCTATAGTAGATTTCATACATTTCCTGTAACAGATACTTATTTTACATGTGCAACTGTTTTAATTCGTAACGTATTAATGCGAAACCCTGCTCTAAAAACTATAAACAGGCAAACTGAAATAGACCACTGTACTGCTGGAGAATCGTCCCTTACGAATATGTTAGTTCATCCAGCAAGACAGTCGCCTTGTACGTGTACGATTGTCCTGTCGACAGCTAATGTTTAGATGTTCTATCACTGAAAGAGTATTTTTTTTTATTACCATAAAATTGATTATAGAAATTCATAAGCAGCTTTTCGAAACATCATTATTGTACGTCATTTTAACGCAGATTAATAGCCTGAAATGATAAAATTGATGGAGGCATATACAAAGTCTATTCGGCACGTCACTCAAATTTGTCTACCTTCTTGTACGTCTCTCAATCACTATTGTGCGAAAATTAGTTAAGAATTTCGTTATAACTTCACTGTTTTATTGGCAAAGAATGACGCGGATCGTTTATCTTTTGAACTGCTGCTCATTATTCACAAAAGTAGTTTTGTGTCTGTATTGAATTCGGCTTCTCGCACATCTTGTAATTGATTTTCACATACACAGATAGGCGAGATGACATGCTGTTCTCAGAATTTCATTGTTGATAGTACAACTAGTAGAACAACAAGGGTGTAACGCAGAAATTGTGTGTGATGTAACCAGAGACCCAATCAGGTTCTAAGACCTTTTGGTAGCATCGGATAATGTCCCGTCAGTTGGAGATGCTCACATGCAAGGTGTATGCGAACTAAATTAATTAGATTATACAAACAAACATGAACCTATACCTATTCTCATGACACTATGCTCACTATCGCCCACACGCTTCTCATCTTTACCATTAGCATTAGGTTCAGATATCTACGAAATATATATGATTAACTGTAAGTATTATACAGGCAGGGCAAAATTTTCACCATACGTAAAAATTATACATTTTTGATCTTTATGTCTCACGATGTACCTGCTTTTCTGAACTACTGTCTTAACCAACCGAACTCATAAAATTTAAAATACCAAATGTCTGGTATACTTCGTTTACTTTCTGTAGCAATGTGACCTTCAGTTTAACCGGCGCAAAGTGAAAAAAGAACAACACTAAGCCAGAAAAGGAAGGAGACAACTCTCGATCAAACTCTTAACCGGTGAGGAGCGTATAATCGGTACAGTAGTGCACGGAAAAATTGACCATTTTATCCACTACAATTGCATTGCTCAAATGTGCTGTTATTGGTACCATTTACTACTGAAAATATCAACGAGATGTTTATTTATATTTGAAGACATATTAA
>NW_020438897.1:2045274-2061779 GCF_000699045.2 Agrilus planipennis
CTAAATACGTGTCAAAAATCATCGACAGGCACATAAAACTAATTTTTCAATGTTTGTATCCACATTAAAGTAGTTCTTTTACTAAAAATAGATAAGATTTGGTTTATTTCTCAAATTATATTTATTATCTGAACGATACCGTTTCGGCATTTACACCATTTTCAAAAGAAAAAAATACTAAATCTATAAAGTTATTTGATGTTTAAATGCTAAATGTTCTTGGAAGGATATCAGTTTGGTTATTAGTAACAAAGTTGTTTTCTTAATTGCCTATACTATCTGTAAACTTTCATCGTTGGTGTTATGTAGTATTTTGAAATTATTTCTATCTAAACTATGGTTATTTAAGAATCAGCAGAACTTGTACCCAACTACTATTGCTTCTCTGCAAAAGCGATTTTTTATGTTCTTTTAACCTACATTTTAAATTTCTGTCAGTTTGGCCGATATTGATAGCGTCACAATTTTTACACTTCATTTGGTAGACTTTTATTAGAAAAAAATGGTGGATACCATTAAATTATGAAAATTGTAAGGTCATTTTCTTTGATCAAGCTGGTAGAGCTTTTAAATATAGGATTGTATTTAAAATAACCATAATTAATGTGTTAAATAATTTCAAACTATTACATGACATCAACAAAAAAAATTGGACTTCCTTGAATGAGTAGAGATAACAAAAGCAAATTGCAGTATCGTTAACATAAAGAAGCACGGTGCGCGTCAAAGTAAAAAAAATGAGATTTCACATAGAATTATTAGCAATTAACGATTTTGGATTTTTAGACCTTTATTCGTAATAAATCTGTAGATTCAAATTCAACGGGGAAATCCCTTTTGTTTATCAGCCACTGAAGCGACAAAAAGACAATAAATATAAATAAGAGTTCTACTTTTTTCTCTAAAAAAGGGGAAAAACTCTAATAGTAGATTCTTTCAATTGTTTTGTGTCACTTTAACTCAGCATTGTTAAATCAGATTTCAGCCATTACTTACGTATCTACTAATTGTAAGTAAACATACATTTCATTAATATTATTTCAACAGTTGTTTACATTAAGCAAGTTCAAAATTTACAATAATAAATCCAAGGTAATGACAGTGTGGGTCTTCACATCAATCATAGCCGTTCTTGACATTCATCCAATAAAGAACACTCTCCCAACATTCGAACATGTGCTTCAATCGATCTGATACTTTTACATTAACAATTGCGATTATGAATTGTATCGGACGGGGAGTCAGGTGAAGGTTAATAAAATAAATTTTAATATATGTAGGTAAACCAAACAAATACACAAACATAAACAAAACAAAAATATGGTAAACATCATAATTGTCCACTTATCGCATTGGTTGTTACATTTCTTCTTAAATTGAGCCAATCTTCGGATTTCTCGAAAAGAAGCTTCAGTTATCCTATTTTTGAAGGATTTGGTCGATGGATATTGAAAATTGTTTTTTAGTATTTACTTCATTCTCACATTTTATTAAATAAAATATTTACGTTTCCATCAAGAATGGGAATCCCAAAGATGCAGAATGAAGTGACCGTGACCGTTTTAACAAGGTTCAGGTACTAAAACATCCTTTTTTAAAGGAATTTCCAATAAAACATTGCACAAAGTAGAAAACTGGCCGTTAAGAAGTGACCAGAATCAGAAATTTTAGTGTATTAATCGAAATACAAGTATAAAAGCGAAAGATCACTCATTCACTCACTGAATAAACACTAAACCTCGAAAACTACTTTACGAAATAGGCTGAAATTCGGCAAGTAGGTAGTAATTATTTTATTGATTATTATATTTAGTGATAGGACTGAATTGAGTGGGACTGTCGCAGTTTTATACGAATGTCTTATGTTTTGCTGCTAAAGACATAAAGATGAGTTAGTCTGGTGCATCACGAAAATAAAAAATAAGTGTATGCACCATCGACAACAGGTACTATCGTCCAAATTTAGACGAGCTCATCTAGTTAAGGATGTTTGGGAGGTATGTCAAAATACTACGAGATAAATAAAAATTTGGAAAAACGTTCCTCATTCAATTGTAAAACTTCTGTAAAAATTACAAATCGATTCACTAAACCGTTAAAAAGTTATTGAAATTTTAAAAAATTGTAATTTTGCAGTTTATGGAGATTCGTTGACCGAACATATTATTAACAGAAAAAAAGCTACCAGAAATTTCAAACTTTTATAATAAGTAACTTGAACTTTAGAGAATCACTTTAGCGTAAGGTTATTCAAATTCATTAAATGGTTATTGAGGAAAAAATGAAAAATTAGCTGAAAATCTCGTTTTTACTTGATTATTAACAGAAAAAAAGCTACCAGAAATTTCAAACTTTTATAATAAGTAACTTGAACTCTGGAGAATCACTTTAGCGTAAGGTTATTCAAATTCACTAAATGGTTATCGAGGAAAAAATGAAAAATTAGCTGAAAATCTCGTTTTTACTTGATAATATAATGATAATATTTATAATTGTCTGAAATAAATGCAATTTTAAAGTTTTAATTATTATTTAAACATATTAAAAAGTTTTACGCTCATTATTAATAGAGATTGAAACTAAATATTTTTTTGTTTCGAAGTTGAAATCAAGGCATATTCACTGCCAAAAGTCAGTTAAAAATTTTCCATATTATTCGTTATTTCTTATTTTATTCAAAGTTTTTGGTCAAATTCCAAATTTTCTCTCAAACCGTATACTTTTTTTTTAGTGTAGATGGTATTTATTTACCTCATGATATGCTGCAAAACCTAATTAATCACGAATTTCTAATTTTATGTACTCTTGTCTCCGATTGTACCTCCCAAACATCCTTAAGGGACAGGTAGCTACCTAAAATTCGTATTGTTGTCTTCGAATCTCTTTCATAAATGCGTTTGATTCAAAATTCAATTTACTGCAAGACAGTTTTTCAAATTATCAGCCATCAGAATTTTTTGTTTGGATTTCATTGAACGCAAATGTTAAAAATGAATGATCCTGTAATAAATGTAACAAAACAACGACTACATTAAATCGCCTGCAAATATTTTACCCTGGAAATATCACATATTGGTCAAGCGTTCAAATTTTTTTCAACAGAGGAACATTTGGAATAAATAAAATGCGAAACTTATTTGTGTTTGAAAAACTAACTTTTATTGCATCACTGAAAAAAGAGTATCGCGGCTTTCTTAGAAGCATAATTAATATGTGTTATAACATTTTCAAAAATATCTAACTGCACGAGCAATAAAACTGTCGTAATGTGATCTAATTATACTTTATTTCGACAATGTTGGATTGTGGTCTTAAGACAGATGTTTTTTAGTCTTAAATCACGTTTACAAATGTCGATTACAAGTAATAAAGTTACGTTTGACGTAAAATAAATAAACGTTGGCTAGACGTAATTACAAAATAAAAATAAGTCAAAGAAAATGCATAAATTAACCGTAATTCCAACTGCTGGGTTTATTTTATTTTTTTATTTATCGACTTTAACAATAAATTTCTTATACAATACTTAGAAAAGCGCAACTTATGTATGTGTAATTTCTATTAATAACTTTATTTTTTCTTAAAAATGGCATCAGAAGTTACTAAATATTTACCAATGATGATTGATTTATATTCCTAATCTTTCTAACATTTTGTTTTGTTATTTATGCAAATGAGACGATTACTCAAATGGATGTTGTATCACCTTGATTACGCCAATATTGACCTTGCTAGCATTCTGTTTTATAATCTAAAAATTTGAAAATATACTTCGTTTACTTTCTGTAGCTATGTGACCTGCGCAAAGTAGTGAAGAACAGCACTAGGCCAGAAAAGGAAGGAGACAACTCTCGGTCAAACTTTTAACCGGTGAGAAGCGTATAATCCGTATAGTACTGCACGGAAAAAGTGACCATTTTATCCACTAAAATTTCATTGCTCAAATGTGCTGTTATTGGTACCATTTACTACTGAAAATATCAACGGGATGTTTATTTATCTTTGAAGACATATTAAAGGCTTCAACGTTTGTTTTCCACTCGCACTACTATTCATGATTGAACAAAACTTTTGGCAGGTACTGTATGAACAAAGTATGTTTAATGAACAAGAGTCGAGAGTATAATGAGCTTTTTTCCCTACCTACGATTTTGACAGCGCGCATCCAAGACATTAGAAGGGGCACATCGCTACAGAAAGTAAATGAAGTATATATATTAAGTTATATTTCAATTCATAGAACATACTTTGTAAAAATATTGACTGTTGCAGTTTAAAATTGCTAATAATAAACCATTCTTGAATGCGGTAGTTTTAATTAATAACAAAATCTATCCTTTGCCATTTCAAATTTGTATCCTACCACAATTGTTATTTGTACGTTGCAGTAAGCTTTTATTGCGGCTATAGAGTAACACATTAGAGGTCAACATTCGTCTAACAGGTGTAATATAACGATGCAGCTATAATAATTCTAAGAATGCGCAACTTGGCTTCAAGTAGAAGCCTTGAACTTAAATAATAATGCGACAATTAGTGTGTTCCTACAATTAATACCGTCACAAGTTTATAAATGTTTACGTGTTCCTAGAAACTAAAATGGTCCTGCTACATAATAATTCTAAATAGAATTTAATTTTTCTATTAATTTCTCCAACGTTTAAGAGTGTCGCTGAAATATTCCTAGTTAGGTAATTCATAATGAAAAAAATTAGTGGTGCCGTCAGTTTCTTCCTCTACTCAGTTATGGCCTTATTCAGAATTTACTATATTAAATATTAGGTACTTATACTATTAGATACGTATGCATGTATTGTTGTCAATTTCTGCCTTGTCAATTTAATGAGAAGATTCTAATGTATAAATCTAGGTAATTCTGCTTAATTAATCGTGAATGTTTTAGGACAATAAAATAATAAAAATCGTTCATATTTCAATTATTTTTTGAGTACCTAGTAAATAAACATTTGTTTATTTTTGCTTACATAAAGATTTCATTGAGTTATCTCATTCTACTGTGTAACTGCATTAGAATTTAGATAAGAATTTTGCGAGAATCTCACTAATAAGTCCTGCTCTTGGTCTCGATCGTACGAATCTTGGCAATGCAAGGTATAACTGTAATACTAAGACTAATTTTGCTCATTACTAGTCCCTAGTATTTCGGAATACGTAGACCTTAAGGACGAAGATTGGCCTTCTTTGAGGGATGTTATAAATATGAAATTTTAGATCTGGAAAGGGACACGCATATATGAAAAACATTATACTGGTTTCAGATACAATTAGGAAAATGAAATTATTTCGGATTATCCAATAGTTCAGTATAAATGTCACAAATATTCGATTTTTAAGGGACAGTAATGAATTATACCGAGCGCGCAATTTACCCCCCCTAGGGAGGCTAAAAGACGTGCAATTGATTTATGAGATCAAAATACTTTTCTATGCGCGCATATACCAAGTGGATATGTCTGTCAAATAAGAGTAATAATTTAATGCGAAGCGAATGGGTCAAAAAAGCCTCGATCACTTATAAAGGAAGGACAGAAAACAGACCGATTCGCTGCGCAATGAGCGATTGCACATCAGTTTCGATAGGATCAGTTGCCAAAAAAAAGCTAATTGGATGCGCACTGTTTTACTGCGCAACAGACCACCGAGCTCAATTTAATAACGCTTTCGTCGTACGTTAAGCAACCCATGTAGTTTCTACTCCCATTTCTAGACTTCTTCTTGGTGCCTCATGTAAGGAATGCTTACCTAACTAAATAAATATATGCATACTTATAAGAATAGTATTAATTTTTTGAAACGTAAATCGTGTTCGTATTGAGAATATTCGAATTCATTGCTTACATTATTTGTTCGTATATTACGTAATTTTAACTTCCACGAATTTGAAACCGTAGTGTATTTATTCTAATTGTAAGTCAACTTGCTCTTACGTGTTAGCAGCTTTGACGCATCTTCTCGGTCTTCTGTATGCAGACGAGTTGCAAGTCTTCATCCACGCTTGGGAGTCTGAAGTAACTATTATAAGCTTTACTTCCTCTCTTTGTGTTCTCTAAAATGAATAATAACACGTAGGTAAAGAGAGAGTACGGAGCAAATTAGTCGTTACGTACATAGATACATACATACAAACATACATTTATCATACACATGTAAATGCATCACATTACATTCGGCGGTGTTCCTTCTTGTAGAAATCGCGTATCCGTCCGTGGAGCCGTGACTAATCTACTTGTTAACCAGTTTTGTCTGTTAAATTGTTGTATTTACCTTTCTAGAATTATATATTTCATCGGAAACAAAATTGCAGGCTATCGTCAGATTTCAAAGGCTAATTGAGGATTTAGAAACAGGAAATGGAGAAATCAAAAAACTGCGCTGTGTAGGTACCTATTTGAGACAGCTGTAACTAGGGTTGCCACCTTTTCAGGCTTTACTACTTTGAACAGATTTGAGAAATCAGGTTGTACCGTAAATATGGCTTTCTACGAAAGTGAATTTTTTCCCTAATTTGATTCTCAAAAATATTGTATTGTGCAATATTATTGATATAAAAATACTCTGAATTTCCAATAATCGCTTACAAAATTACGATGTTAACTTAAGGCCTTAAATAAAGTATTTTTGCGTACTTTATGTGTCTTGTAAAATATAACGTACGCACAGTCGAAATAGAGTACAATACTTTATAATAAAGTACGGGTGGCAACCCTAGCTGTAACTAACAGTTTCGGGTTGGTTTGGTTAGACGGGTTTAACTAGTCATGGTTTGTTTAAAAATTAAATTTAAATTATCCTAGCGCTTGGCTCGATCAAATAGTAGAGCGACGAAATTTATGCTTTGAAGGAAGGGTGAATTCTCTAGTTTTCTAAACTTTCAGAACTATGTACACTATTTTATTTAAAAGTCATGGCAAGCTCTCATGTATGATGCAAAATTTTAGCATTTAAGACAATAATTGTGTCGGTCGATTAAATGACCGAGTCTATTTTAGTAACACCAAGACCAACACTAGAAACGAAGTATTTGGGACAATTTTAGTGTTGATCTTGCTTTGCTCATCACTATTGGGATCCGTCAAATGGGAGGAGCCTAAAAACATGGCGCCGATTAGGGAAAATTTATCGTAGTTCCTATAGTGTACTGTGCAATTTCCAAGTTTTTAAATTACGATAAAATGATAAGTATTGACACAATATGTGATTGGGCTGACACAAAGCCTCGGAAAGGAAATTTCGTTGAAGGTGAGCGTGTTTTTAATGCCAATCACATTATAAAATTCGGAAATAACAAATCCGGAAGCTAGCCTTCAAATTCCGTCAAGTTTACTGCCTACTTTTTACAAACTTCGGATTTAAAAAGTGATTCACGTTATATAATTGGTGAGGTGATTCTGGGTGATTTAAGCAATATCATATCAATGACTTGCACGTGCAAAGCCGATTTAAGAGAACGTTGCAAACACATTATTGCAACTTTGTTGTATTGCAGCAGGTAGGTTCTTAACCTCAAAATACTTATATCGTATCATTAGAATTGTGTTAAATCAATTACACAGGAATAAATAATTTCTCACTTTATAATTTTAGTATGATTCTAGTTTTAAATATTAAGGTTATGGCTGATGGTAAATACTTGCTGAAATATAATCATGTGCATTAAAATGACGTGAACAAATTTTTATTCCGGAATTCACTTCTTTGATACCTACTGCTTTCATCCAAGCTTCTATTAGTTTACTTTTTTCTCTAATTTTCCGAATATATTTTTTACATATATAAAACGGTTAGTTTTTATTGGAAAGTAGTTAATGTAGGTGAAGAGTGAAGATCTATGTCTGAAGTGCTATTGCAGCTTTTCACTGAACATATTAACTTTTTATTTGATTTAACTTTAGAAGAAAACTTCGTCGACTCCATCTTCAAAAATATTTTTACTTTTTTAACGTGTTTTATTATTTTAATAAACAATTTTACAATTTGCGTGCACAGTTCCTATGTAAATTTTTCCCTCATTCGAGTTATAAATTTTTCCACCAGATGGTGTAGGCCCATTTGACGCATCCCAATAGTTAAAAAGATTCTATCCGTGGAGACGTTTTGATACAAGATGTAGATTAACAATTATTTATTTATTTTCAATCATCGGTGTTTATAAAACCTGAAACGTTTAACTTGCTGAATTCACTTTTTCTTACGGTTCTTACTATGCAAATGACCGAGACGCAACAGCTTTTCTACGGGCGATTTCCTAAAGAAGATTATCCCCTTTCTCACCCTTAGTTTACATAATGTACGCTTGTCTCGTTAATCATGATTCCCCACCGAAACGAGGCAATTAACTTGCATGCACCCGCCATGTTGGTACCTACCTAAGATAGTGGCTTACTAGATACTAATGTAGCTTTATTATTGTTACAAGAATTTTGCTAGCGAAATTTATAGCGAAGTGAAATAGTTTTCCGTAAGTTTCCGTTAGGGAAATTCCACTAAAGTTTTAAACGAACAGTTTTCTTTTGCTAACACCGCATTTTTTGTAGCAGAATTTTTAATTAGTTTAACCTATATTGCTTTGGTGTGAGCAAAATATTGAAAATAAAAATATTAATACCCTTTGATGATGATGACGATGTTGTTGTGTTATCTCTGCTTATTATGTACATATATGTTGATTTTTTTTATTTGAGGGCAATGGCAGTTTTCACACGTTACGAAATAATGATGGAAATGTGTAGCGGAAGAAAGGTGAATGTACTATTATAAATGTTAATTTTCCATTGTATTCATGGCATTGTGAATTCCTGGTTGTTTGCAAATTGCTGTTTCAGCAGCGCTCAACAACCGGGTCGAACTAAACCGGGCGAAACATATTTTACTATACATGTTATAAGTACTTATACTGCATGTTTCCTACAGGAATTCTTGTTGACTGGTTGCGGACAAAGGTGACCTTCCGTTAATCCTTTAAGGTGATGGTTTTAAATTTTCTTAATAGTTACAAATTTCGGTCATGAAGGTCTAGTCAGAGACATATTAGAGGCAGAAACAGGAGTTAGGAGGGGTAGAGGTAGACCTAGATTAGATTACTGTTCGCAGATTGTTAAGGATATGGGTTGTTCTAGAGTTAGGGAAATGCGAAGATTAGCTCAGGATGGGAAAAAGTGGAGATGCATGTCCAACCAGTCCTAGGACTGACGACCTTATGATGATGATGGTGAAAGCAAAGATTCGTATTTCCTAATATTTAAATACTTAACACCTGAACGTAAATTAAGTCCCTACTTCGATTTATATGAAAATATGTGTAGCAGTAGTCATTTATGAATTTAGGCGACCCGCCACAAAGAATAAAGTTAATCAAAAATTGTTTAAAGCAACTCCTATGAATGAGGTATTATGAAAAGTGCTTTCCATTTTTAACTTTTCACCAATAAATTGCTACAAGATGCTGTCCCGATTTGGGTCTAAAGGCCGTTATCGGACAGGAGCAGTATATTTCAGCCTTTACCAATTTGTCAAATTCTACAAACTGTAATTTTCCCTATGCGAGTATTGTAATAAGTAGGAATCCTTTTATATAAACTACTTTTGTTTTTTTATATTTTAAGTTCAAAAAGTGTGGATTTAAACTCCATATTTTGACGGAGTTAAAAGTTGAAACTTTCGCTTTAGAAAATGAGCGCATGGATCATTAAAAATTATTAAAACGGCTTCTAAAACGGCCATTCGCCTGTTTATTCTTCTGGTTTGTTGATTAACGCATACAAGAGGGACCACATTCAACCCATTAACATTAACTTTACATTATTAAAGAGCTAATCTCACGGGATATCCCAGTTCTTTCTAAATAGCGCCCTTTAATGTAGCAGTGCTGCTTTTATAGGCTATTTATTACATCCACCACCGTATGCCTATATATGCAAAGGCAGAATTTGTATATTAGTTTACCTCTGTTTTACCATAGAATAATAGTACGTTAGGTACATATTTAAAAATTTATTTTAATTATCATTGTTTACCGAATAAAATTTAAGTTTTTGTCCTTTCACAATGTTCATTATTGTCAATTACGAGATCCGTACAATAATTAATCGAAGATTTTGATCACCGTGCTGGCGACAGAACACGTGGTATATTACTGTGTACGTCATATAACCCCTAAGTAACCCGAATTGCCCAGGTTTTATGAATATATCGTTTCAGGGGAGAAAAATTGTATTTACCTACAGGTTCACGGAGCAAATGAAAAACGAAAAAAGCGATATTTAGGTACAATTTATCCTACTAGCCCGTTGCTTCGTAAGCCAAAATAATAAAAATTACATTTTGGACCCGCATTTGTAAAAAAAATCCCAGCAGAAATAAATTCACTAGGTGTTTTAGTAGAAAACACGTAGAAAATGAAAAATGAAAATTTACCTAAATATTAAAGCGATATTTACAATTTATTCCACTGACCCGTTGCTTCGTAAGCCAAAATAATAAAAATTACAATTTGGACCCAAATTTGTAAAAAAAATCCCAGCAGAAATAAATTCACTAGGTGTTTTAGTTGATATTGAATTTAATTGTAATAATTAAGNAATGTGAGCATATGTTTTCGAACCTTACATTTAATTTAAAAAAATATTTATGGTTAGTTGCAAAACGTATTACACAAAAAGTATCAGATCAAAAGACATACCAGTATACATGGAGAAAATGAAAAAGGAAAATTTACCTAAATATTAAATCGATATATTCATTTTATCTCACTATTTCGTCGCTTCGTAAGCAAAAATAATAATAATTACAATTTGGACCCGAATTTATAAAAATAAAATCCCAGCAGAAATAAATTCACAAGGTATTTTAGTTGATATTATAAATTTAACTGTAATAATTAAGAAACTTGAAATAATTTTTACAGAAAGATGTCAAAATTGAGATCATTACAAGTTACCTAATAAATTCTATTATTTCTACGGTCATATACAATCGAAAATTGTAATTTTTGCATTGTCATAAAAATTTAGTTTTCTTCGTGTTGAGAAAAAAAAAATGCTTAAGAACGATTGCTTTTAGTTTAAGCCTTATGCATTTAACCTAGCTTAATATTGTAATTATTTCCTCCATATTCAAAGATCTTGGACAGTTTAAAATTGTGATTTTTCCAGTGTCTTGTGGATGAAAAAATCATTAAAAATGATAGTTTGTCTGGTATTATGTAACAGGTGCGTAAGGAAGCAGGTTAAAATGTTACGTTTTTTCGTGGAAAAATTGTCACGCTCAAAAAATATCTCCTTACTTCCCCTTGTTCCTGGCTGCCTTTATTAATATTTAAGCTGAAATATAATACCATTTTCAGTTTATGGCTCATCATACTTTCCTCCGACGTTTACCGTTTAGTTAAACAAGACGGTAGAGAGACAAATTCTCCCGTCAGTGTTTACTTGCCGTTCCTGGCAGGATAATTTTTTAGGGGGTGACTTTAAAAAAAAGCAGAATTCTTTTGAAGTTTCGGCTGCCATTTTAATTTTATCACTGTGACAATAATTTTTTTATGCAAAAAAGCAAGCAAAGAAAATGATGGTTGATGTTACTTAAAATTGATTGCATTAAAATCAACAAGGAATTTCTGTTTAAGGAGTTGTAAAGGAGTAGTTTCGTTGGCTTGCGCTTGTGTTGTTTACAGCAAAATTCAGGTTTCTGATATTGCATCGCGTTAATTTGTCTATTGCCGACGTTTCCGTCTCGATCCCACAGGATATCTTTAAACTAAAAAATAGAAGACTAGCAGATCAGACAAGATA
The DNA here is from genome assembly GCF_000699045.2 of Agrilus planipennis. Lineage (NCBI taxonomy): Eukaryota > Metazoa > Arthropoda > Insecta > Coleoptera > Buprestidae > Agrilus > Agrilus planipennis. The sequence continues at coordinate 2,057,082 of NW_020438897.1, forward strand.
TAAATTGGCGCGTTGCAAACCCAGAATAGTGAATTTCACAGATATAAGGTTTTTTTTTTGAATTTGTGAATTCTCTTACTCTTAAACCTAATTTTGTTTGTGATTTATGAATAATGATGGACGTTAATTATTTTAAAAATTAAAAACCGAGTTGCTGTTTTCAATATTAATCATCTATTTTGTCTGAAAGTATCTAAAAAAATAATTTTTAATTTTATTGACTTTAAAAGTTAAGGAGGTTGTCACAGTTTGTAATAACTTTGAAGGATAAATTATGGGATTATCCTTGAATTATAAATTATTTAAGTCGTTATTACCTTGAAAATAGTATCATACACAAACTCATTTCAAGCGGTTGGAGGTATGCTCCTTCCCTTTAGGTACTTTGATGGGCCGTTACAAAGTTCCAAATTATATTTTATTATCCTAGTTTATCTCTTTCAAACTATTTCTGCCTTGCTCTATTCTTTGTATTCTCGCAGCTTTCCTCAAAGTCACAATTCTTACCGTTTGTAGATATTGTACTACTGTATATTTTTGATATAATATAGGTGTGAAAATGGATTTGCAGTTTTTGCTTTGTTTTTGAGTCCATAGAGTGAAGAATTTTTTAACAGCAAAAGTTACAGTTAATAAAATAAAGCAACTTGCACATTTTGTTTCCTAACCCTACATAGTCTAACCCACCGACAGCCCTGCTTACAAAAAGACTCCATTTTGCGGAAATCGTTTCTTAATTACGTGTTTCTCATTTCATATTTAGAAAAATAATTTTTGGAGAGAGAGTTACATGTCATCACGTCCCCTATTTGTTTGTAGATGCCCAGGTGAGAATTGAAAAAATATCGACAGCTTCCTACCAATTTTGGTTATTATAACTAACCGCCCGCTCGGCGACGGGAGTGCTTCGTGCATCCCCAAGGATAAGGACACCGCCATTCCAGACCTAAATTAATATCGGTTTCACATGGTCGTATTGTTTTGATTTAATTAAGATACCTCCTCCAGTGTCTCTTTATTAATGGCAGTCTGTGGAGATACGGCCAGGCACCGATTCGAAGCTTTTGCCACCGCCCCCATACCGAAGCAGCGTTGAAACAACCCTTATAATAACCTAATGCACTATCGAATAAAGCGAAAATGACATAAAATTTTAAATTCATTTGCAAACTTATTGTTTATAAATAAAATTCTAGACTGACAGACAAGACATATTATGGAAATAGGAAAGTTGCCATAAGGTTACTCGTGTATTATCAATTATATTTTGGAATAACGCCCTGATTTATACTTTTATAACAGCCTAAGAGATCGTAGGTATAAATTTATCGAATGTGTAAATTCCTTCAATGATACCTTTTTTTGGGCGTACGTAGAAATTCGAAAAAGGTTGTTAAAGGTGTGTGTGTGAAACGCAGCGTTGTACGGGTGCGAAACATGGACAGTGGGCGCTGTGGAAAAGAAAAGGTTAGAAGCTTTCGAAATGTGGTGTTATAGGCGAATGATGAGGATAACGTGGGTAGAAAAGGCTAGAAATGAAGAGGTATTAGAAAGAATAGGAGAACAGATGACTCTATGGAATTCAATAAAAAATAGGCCAAATCGGTTGGACACCTCAGACATGAAGGTCTAGTCAGAGACATATTAGAAGTAGAAAGAGGAGTTAGGAGGGGTAGAGGTAGACCTAGGTTAGATTACTGTTCGCAAATAGTTAAGGAGATGGGTTGTTCTAGTTTTAGGGAAATGCGAAGATTAGCTCAGGATAGGAAAAAGTGGAGATGCGTGTTCAACGAGTCCTAGGACTGACGACCTTATGATGATGATGAAATTGAAAACAGTCTACATCGTAATAATGTTTTGCATCTACAAAATTATGGAATTAGCTGACTATTAAGACGTTTAAGAATGGGACTGTGCCCTTTGGTACCCAGAATTAATTAAAAATTACCAATTGTTTTACGTGCTGAGCTTCTTTAAATGTTAATATTCGGTCGTCAAAGAGTCGTAAATAGGATGTAGTCCTGACTTTGGCAGAACGCTCGCCGATTGAATTATTAGGCTAAATTAGGTTACGATATGAAGGAATTTTAAGTCACATGTATGAAGTGATATGCTTAGGTTAGGTTATGATGGCAGAAGATTTCCTAATTTGCATATGTAAAATTTGGACTTATTAAAAATTGATAGGAAATAAATAGAATTCTAACACAAAATCATGTTATGTATGTCTGCCCATCGACCCCAGGCATAACGTCGGATCTCCCTACCAAATGTACACGATAATAAAGGAGAAATCTGGTGATTACCCTCATTTGTAGTTTCTGACAACCAACCTCAAGGGTACTAACTTTTAGAGTATTTATAAATTCTAAACTAAAGGACACAGCAAAAATTTCACGCTATGCGTCATCAAATAAGGCTCGTGTTCCTTAACAATTTACATAAAATGTGAAGTTAGTATTTTATGTATCATTTTAGTTTTCTTCTGCGGTGGGTCTAATGTACATTAAATACATTTTCGTACCTGTTGGGTAGAAACCCTGAGCTGACGAGATATTCTTGTCATCGGCGTCCCATTAACCGTATTGCCGAGCCTTTAGACAACCAGAAAGGAAAATATACAAGCAAGGTCGAAGACAGGAAAAATAGATAAAGCTACGACGACGTAAAGGAGTTAATTAATTTTAAACGCGGGTAAAATTAAAGAATGCCGCCGTTGTCGAAGAATATAATTGCAAGCTCCGAATTAACTCATTTTCGAATAAATGTTGAGGTAATTAACTCAGAAATGCAAAAAATATCTGTCGCAAGCTAGATGTACTTGTACTTGTAATGGGAATAAATACTTGGTACTTTCAACAGATATTCTTCTTATTCTTGTTAAATAAATAGTCCTGACCAGTATCACGAGTTTAAAACTAGAATTTCTAATTTTATAAATTAAACGTACAGTACAAATACTGTCCTTCTTTATCGAGATGACAAGAAAATTTCCTGTCCTTTGGTAACAATATTTTTTCTGGATAAAAAGTACCCTATGTCCTTTTTTGTACCCCTGAAAATGTGTGTGCAAAATTTCATGTTGATCAGATAAATAGTTACGGCGTGAAGTGGTAACAAACAAACGGACCCGAACTTTTTAATGTTTATATTCTGTAGTTAAGAATGAATAGGAAAACAGAGGACTCTATGGAAGTCAATACGAAATAGGCTAGATAGGTTGGTAGGACATTTTCTCAGACATGAAGGCTTGGTCAGAGACATATTAGACGCAGAAACAGGAATTAAGAGGAGTAGAGGTAGACCTAGATTAGATTATTGTTCGCAAGTAGTTAAGGAAGTGGGATGTTCTAGTTTTAGAGAAATGCGAAGTTTGGCTTAGGATAGGAAAGAGTGGAGGTGCGCGTCCAACCAGTCTTAGGACTGACTGACGATCTTATGACGATGATGATTCTGTAGTTTGCTTGTATAGTAATTCCTTTTTTGAGAAAAGCCATCACAAGTTTTAGAAAACCGTCGAGTAAAAATAATATTTAGCAGATTTTTGCTTTACTTCGAAATAGTATGACACATGTCCTTGTGACTAGCTGCACCAGTAAAAATATCATCTAACATTAATTTGTTGTTTCTCGCTTACTTCGAGTCCATTTCGTGTTCAAATACTTTCGAATATACCGCTGGGCTTCATTTCGTTTAATTAAATTGCGATTTTATAAAACTGTCAGATTTTTTTCCCAGAAGTAATCGAGTAGATACCTCAGACTTAAGAGCACTTTCCCGTGCTGTTTCTAGCGAGGCAGGCGGTAATTCGCTGTAGCTCACAAGGAGGAAAAGGGTCAAATCGGGCAGGACGAGGGGTGAAACAGCTGGACGCCAAGGCAAAGTAATTTAGGAGTACTCGAATTGAGTTACAAGTGGCTCCTACTGAAGTGTAACCGCTTTAGTAGGTAGGTATAGCTTTTCATTGAACGCAATAGTAAAAAGTTTTACTGGCATTATCGTAGTAGATGACTGTATTCTGTAATTTTCCCAATGAAAAATTCTTTCTCAAAAAACATTGACTGAATTTTATTTGTATCTACATGTCTACAAACAAGGTGACATCTCAGAAGTACAAGCGACGAAAAATTGAAAACGCTCTCCTTAACACGCCTGGTACTCAACGACTTCGAAACGGAAGACAAAACCCGAAAAACAGGGTTTTATAGAGAAAACCAGAATGGAATAATCAAATTAAGGTAAGCGCACACTGGAGCGCGACAGACGGACAGAGCCGGAGCGCAGTGGATGGGCGAAGAGTAGCGCATTTGTTTGTCGATAAGGAGCTTTGCACTATGAATAAGTTCGAAGAGAAATTTTAGAAAGCACGGAAGATAAAATAAATTTGACAACATAATATACATATTTGTAAAACGAGACAGTTTTCGTGAATTTCTTATTTATTTGATGACTTACACAAAAGGATGATTTTGATTTTGTAAATACCCAGCCAGTAATCGTGGGAATGGGTGGGTGGTGGTTCGGGTGAGAAAGTTGAGACGGACGAAATGAAGACAGAAGAGAATGAAAAATTATCTGTTGAATATTACTGCCCCAGCATTTGCCTAAGTGATCCAAGGAAACCACAGAAAAACTTGGACCAAGGCAGACGGACCCGGAATCGAACCGGCGTCCTCCCGAATGCTAAGCAATGGTCTA
>NW_020438897.1:2062270-2064781 GCF_000699045.2 Agrilus planipennis
GTTATGGGGGTTGAAAGTTGATTATTTTGACAATTTTCATACACTATAATTCAAATAAAATTCAATAAAAAAAATATTTTCAAGCGGGTGGAGGTGGGGGATCGAAAGAGGGTGGTCACTTGAACAAAACCCGATAACCTAACCTAACCTACTCTATTGATAAAGATATTTAAATAATGTTTTATATAACTTTCTCAGTATTTTTATGTATTTTTCATTAGTTTTAGTTTTGAATATTGTTTCAGAATTGGCATATTTATTAACTTTGAACCCCCATAACTTTTTATGGGGGTGAGACCGCCAAGAACTTTTTATGGTACAGTGGTTGGGGGAGACATCCTTTTTCGATCCCCCCACCCTCACCCCCGAAGGTGGTGGGGGCCATCATCTAGACCTTTATCACTGTTTTTTTAAATCATCTAGGAACTTTTTAGCCTGTATTTATATTTTGCCATCTATCCTCTACCCTACTACGACTAAAAACGATGTTTAAATTTTTGGAATGTTGGAAGAACCTATTCATTGCCAGCTAATAAAAAAGTGGAACAATTATAAATTAAATATGAAAGTAGGAAAAGAAGAACGAAGTCAAATGGGAGATTTGACAAAATATGTCCATGTATTGACTCAGATAAGAGGGCGCGCTGGGGTTCCATTTGCATTGAATTTAGTATCATAAATACATGCGAGTAAGTAAATATTTATGACCAATTTCCATAGAGAGCATGGAGTCTGGAAGGAGAAACATCCCTATACTTTTAGACGCGATATACGGGTCACTAATTCAATACCGTACAGTACCGCTTATAGTTAAGAGGCTAGAATGAATTATTAAAAAATCAGGAGTTAAGAGTTGAACTCCCATGCAAAAGTGAATCCTGCCGTGGTGGTTGTTAAGTTGGGCATATATACTTATTATTTATAAAGTTGGTCTATATGGCAAATGTCCCTTGCATTCATATTTTTGTACATCTTTTGTCACTGAATTATTCGTTTTATGAAGATGTTCTTACACAAATTTTACCAATGAGAAAGCCGCATCCCTCTTAACAATCTCATCCTCTTGCGCTTATAAGTAAGTACAACTGTACAACAATATTAAATTACAATGATTTTTTCAGTCTTAATAACTAAGCTGCTAAACTAATGCAAGTAATTAACTTTGAGTCAGCGTTAAAATAGCGATATTACTTACTACTCGAACGATTACATACGTGAGTGTTGGGGTTACACGTCGTAGCAAGTTGAATGTTATAGTTTTTCACTGGATATTTTGCGTTTTGATTTGACTATTTGTTTAAACTGTGAACCAATGAAGTTTATTAACTATCTCATTATTATTGGATTCATGTATGATTTTCCGTTTTTTAGAAAAACACAAAATATTCAGACTCCCCTAATCTTTTTAAGGGAAGATAAGCATTTAGTGCGAATCTACTTTAACCGTGTGAACATTAGTATTATTTGACTATGCCACATAAAGCATACTCGCATTTACTAAGATAACTTAAACATTCAAAAATAAAAGCCTAATGTAAAGTAATGATATAGAACAGACCTTGAAATGTATGTGTTTATTTTTTTTTTTTAGGTATGCAGGTACTCTTGTTTTTAATAGGTACTTTTTTTAAGTCCTTCTTTACCGTCACAATCCTTATGCTCGTTCCCGTACGAATCCTTTCTCATTTGGGCGACATTTTCCTTGAACCTTAAATCTCCAACGCAGTGCCTAGTATAATACTATAAATAATTCCAACTCGCCAATGTAGGGCACACTTGTTATGCCACACAGCTATAATTTGTACAAACGCACTGTCACACGCGAAATTTATTAATGTACCTGGGCAAAGACGTCTCCTTGTGGTCGTTTGTGATGAGGAAAGAGGGTCGCTCGGTCCGCATATCATTCATTCTTCGGATGAATTAATAAAACGTATTTTATTAAGGGTGGTATTTTCTCTCAAGCGACTAATCCTTCCAGGTTACTATGAAATAGATCATTTAATATCTGACAGACGGAAATTTGAGTATTTTTTAAGAGTTACTATCCCTAAAAAGTTACGATGGTTTTTGAGATAAAGCACTTCGAACTGAACTACACAATTAATTTTTATTGTTATTGTGATAATTTTTTTTAACATCTTTATTTTTTCTTTTAGGTAAGCTTTCACCGTCCTTGCCATGCTTTACAAAATTATTAAGGATAAATATTTGTAATTAATACGTTTGTTTTCGTGTTTACCATAACAAAATATCAGTATATCTCTTTTCAATTATACAAGGTATTCCAAAAGTCTTAAAAGGTGACAATCTGAATTTTATAGGTAAACATACATAACTGCTTTAGAATACAACCGAGCGGCATGGCCTAGAGGTCTAGACCATTGCTTAGCATTCGGGAGAACGCCGGTTCGATTCCGGGTCCGTCTGCCTTGGTCCAAGTTTTTCTGTGGTTTCCTTGGATCACTTAGGCAAATGCTGAGGCAGTAATATTCCACAGATAATCTTTCA
>NW_020438897.1:2065160-2070233 GCF_000699045.2 Agrilus planipennis
CCCTATTGATAAAGATATTTAAATAATGTTTTATATAACTTTCTCAATATTTTTATGTATTTTTCCATTAGTTTTACCTTTGAATATTGTTTAAGAATGACTATATAAATATTTACATGCCTAGAAATGTATAAAATTGGCATATTTATTAACTTTGAACCCCCACAACTTTTTATGGTACTGTGGTGGGGGAGGCATCTTCTTTCGATCCCTACCCCCGGAGGGGGTGAAGGCCATCATCTAGACCTTTACCACAGTTTTTTTTAATCATCTAGGAACTTTTTACCCTGTATTTATATTTTGCCATCTATCCTCTTCCCTACTACGACTAAAAACGATGTTTAAATTTTTGGAATGTTGGAAGAACCTATTCATTGCCAGCTAATAAAAAAGTGGAACACTCTGTAAGCGGGTCGCGCGTGAAGCGTTTTAATTTTGCTAGATTTCTGGCGCTTTGTGCCACGAACAATAGTAAGCAACACATTTCACAGATGTTCGCAAGAAATGTTGACAAACGCGGAAGCGTAGCCCGAAAGCTGATATCCGACATAATGCATGCAAACACACGCGCCTTCCGTATACATACATTCGTACAAATAGCCGCGTTCGCGTTCGCAATTCTCCCTACACATTCGTTTCCAAAACAAAAACTCGCACATATACATACGTCGCAATCTTTTCTTTTCTAATCGTATAAATTGCGGCGGCTTGATAAAAATTTGTATGTATGTACTGTTGTAGTCATGAGGAAGTTTTTAACATTACTCAACGTTGACGCCCCCCTGACGGAAAGAGTAGCTATGGAATCGGAAAACGTCCCATTAAAGAGACAACATCCCCTGTATTCATTTTCGAAATAATCTCAGATGGGGTTATCTCGAAAGATCTGCGTTAGAATGATTTTTCTTCTTTGTTCCTACATTTCCATGTAGAATTCGTTCGAAATCAGAGAAGTGAGGAATTCAGCTACGTCTTCTCGATGATCACTATCAATATGATATTTGCTATCTACGTATAACTTACATAGTTCCATAATACAAAACGAAGAATGGTGTCCCAATAAGATGATTCACATGTTCATCCCTTCTGTTCATAACGGAATTTTTTCCCGAAAATCTGTTGCAGAAATTTAGTATCTGATTTATAAAAAAAATTGCATTGATCCGTCTATTTTCCGATGGCTGGCTTTTAATAATATGGAAACAGTAATGACAACTTCAACCAAATGACTTATCATTAGAAAGGATATATGGAGCTTAGAAACAAATTTTTTATAATCTTTAGAAGCAGGAACCTGGACGAATGTAAACAGAAAAAATTCATGTATGGCAATGAACATTTTCGGTTCGGATCGTGTTGTTTTTTGATGTTTTACAAATGCGTATCGTGCTCTCTGATGAAGAACGATTATTTCAGAGATTGGCCGGGTATGCAGTTTGGATCCGATACTCAGCGGATCGGACATTGTTGTTAGTATCCGGCCGGGTAGCGGTTAATGTCACTCCTTTTATAATAAATACCAAAAAAGTGTATCATAATTTTTGAAGTTCACGTATGAAATTAATAAAAAGAGTAAAACGATTTAGCTGTCGTTTCTTTGATCCTATTTATCCTGTTAACTGGTTGCGGCCTCGCAGAGGTGTTCAATATTCCTTATTTTTATTGTTATTGTGATAATTTTTTTTAACATCTTTATTTTTTCTTTTAGGTAAGCTTTCACCGTCCTTGCCATGCTTTACAAAATCGTAAGTATGTACTTCATCTTCAAAGAATTCGTAAAGTATGCTTATACTGCATTAAAAAAAATTTTTACATTTTGGTAGTGGTTGAAATGAAAAATTAAAATAAATGTAATTTTTTATTGTGCCTTATGTAAGTTAGTGGTAGATAAGGAGACGGCTGATTTACTGTGGAAATGTACCTTTCTATGGGTCCGTTTAAATAATACTTAACCCAGTGTTTGAAGGTTTTTAACCCTCTCCGTCGTCCCTTTATAGCGCTCTGTAACGTTTTACTTTACGTTACATTACACCCTAGTGACCATTTTTACCCAAAAATGTTAATTATTGGGTGGGAAGTGTCGGAAAATCACTAAAATATCGTTTGTTACAATTTCCATTACGTCTATAGTAACAATAAGTGAAAATACAATTTTATTAACTCGGAGCTTATTTAAGGGTACGTTGTTTCTCTTATCTATTTATTGTGTAATCGTATTGTAATATTCGTGGGTTTAACAAAATTAACTTTTAAGACTGATAACGAGAAAACCTATTTTAATTTATTTACACTAATTATTAAAGAACTTAAAAATACTATTAAATTATTACTAAACTTAGGTTATGAATTATTCTATTTATTTACACTACTGTTGATATATTACTATTTGCTGCGCTATTTATTTCACTGCTATCACTGTCAATTTATTTCTGGATTCACTTCTGAAACGGTCAATTTATTTTCTTCCTCTCTCGGCGATCGCCTCTTCCTTTAAATACTCTTTTGTTTACTTTCTGGAACCATCTGGAAACATCCGGATAGTTTATTTTTTCTTTGAACTGTTTAACTGTTTTCCTAGAACGTAAGTACGACACACACATTTACAAATACGGCGCATATGAAGAAAGGCGCCCGCGGCTAGTCGGCGAATCGATAAGCCGTTCACGCACACGTGTGCCCTATCGCACACAAACACACTCGTGCTTGCTACAGTATTTTGTTTAACGAAAACGTAAAGGTATATGTAATATTGTCCTAAAGTCCTTACAATTTTTTTAACAAACTGAATTCAGGTTTTTATCGGTATTAATAGTTTTCTTAAAATAATCGAATTCTATAGTATAATAAGTTGCTAGGTGTAAATTAATTTATTAGACGATTCCGCATTTAATTGTTATGTTAGCTTGGCATAATGTTATTCCTATTTTATTGAATAAAGAGCGCAATTGATATGTTCGTTCGGTGTAGACGTTCCTTGTCAGTAAATTAATCGGAATCACGAACACGTTTCATTGAAAACATTGACGTGAATCTGCATATTCGAATGGCGATAGCAATCCTTACAGTTCTAGTACATAGTAGTGAATAACGTGTGTGTGTGTGTGTAGGTGTTGATTTGCGTCGCGAAATCCGTCGCTGAAATTATGAATGACAGCTGGGCTAATCTATCCGGACCAGATGCGACGAATGACATCCAGCAACACGTGCGAAGACGGCCAATTAAACTGTCAAACAAAAAACAAAAGTGTTACCGGGACCGTTATACATTTAGTATAAGAAGACAACGATTGCGCGTTCTGAAATTTAGAACAAAAGCTACAATGGGGATGATATTTATTTATTTATATTATGTTGAATAAGAAATATCACAAGTATAGAAGTATAGAAAATGTGAGACTTGCAAAGAAATAATTGAAAAGATATTCGGCCTTACTTACAACAAAGCTGCATTAGCGGATAATGTGTTTTAGTTTCGCGTTGATATTACCATTATATGAAGTAAAGAAAATAAATGTCTTGTTATACTTTGTTATCACAAATAGGGGCGAATTTCCCTGTTTCAGTTTATTATCTAAATAGCCCTAGATTGATAGACGATAGCACATTGCCTGTTACGTAACGTATATTACGAAACTGTCTGGTATTTCTAAAAAATAGGGCCGCACACGTGCCCCTGCATACAACTACCACCGTAAAAGCCGTCTGCATTAAAGACCATTTCAATCGAAAGTTTTTGCAAACCATTGAATATTCCAATACTTTTAAGACTTTTAAAATTTTTATTTTAGTTGTTAATTTTTATCTGCAGTTTAGTAAAATTGATCGATATAATATCATCTACCGGTTTAGATTCAGTTCTTATGGCACCGTTGCTCCTGGGATGTCTAAAAAAAGTTGGATGCGAATCAAGAATGTCGTTATTTTTAAAATCTTGCTTCCTTTCGTTTTTTTTTTTGCCATCATAATATTTATACAGAAAGCAAACGTTGTTCGCGGTTTTATTTATGACCGTGCAACTTCGCAAAGTGAATTTTTACTATACATGTAGTGGGACTGTTTTTCTTTTTTTTTCTTTTCTTTTTTTTATGTTAGAAAATTGGCGTTGCATTGTATTAGTTGTTGTTCCCTTATATGCCTGCTGCGTAGACAGCCAATAAATCCCGTGTCACTTGTTATTCCATCAGCCAAAGGCGGGAAAATCCGTGTCAGTTAAAGGTTGACTTCTAGAGGCTTTATTTGTGCCCAGGCTAAATTTTCTCTTGTGACATTTATTTACGTCAAAAGGACCTCAAACTGTTGATAAGATTTGTAGTACACTTCCGTGGGCATTTTTATCAACTTTTCTACAGACCTAAAATTTTACTTGCAAAACGTACTACGAAAATGTATAACAGCTGAGCTGAGTTTAAATGATTGCTTTCGCTTTTTCTTTATACCATTTCAACGACCAGTTCTATGAAACGAAGAGTTATTGTAATGAAGAACACTGTAACAAATGGAAATATAGTATAGTCGAAATAAGAAGGCAAAGTCCCCAATAGATAATGCACACTAAAGGCATATCGTTTTTCTCGTTCTTACAAACGGAAGATACCCTGTCTTTACTCTCTAAACACGCCTTCTCCACAGCTGCGTTGAGACCTGCACCGACGTTTCATAAGAATCAATCGAATAAAATGAGACGATCGACAACATGCTTGTCTTTTCATTTGTACCTACATAAAATGGACAAATTTACAGAATCGACTTAAGGTAGTAGTCGTGCTACAGTATGGTGAAAAAGTTATTGTAAGATCTAAGATGATTCAATGCAATAATATTTATATAATTTCGATTGTACATCAAAACAGATTGAATGAGTCTGTATTCATACATACCCACACATCTAAAAATATTAATTCAGTTTATCTCGAATTAGAGGAGGTCAATCGACTTCAAAAATAGTCAGCATTGATGAGAAATGAATGCGTTATTGTTTATTTTTATTTTCATAAAAATAATTTTTTACAAAATAATACATCTGTTTTCAAATTAAAAGTTCCACCTTCTTTTCGTATCCGGGATATGGTTCTG
>NW_020438897.1:2071179-2085235 GCF_000699045.2 Agrilus planipennis
GATAGAAAAATTAATTTTATGTGGTCGTCGATGACCTTTGACATATATTTTAATAGTTAAATATGAATTCGGATTTTTAATTTAAGAACCTTTGATTGATATTGATGGGATTTCAAATAAGTGTGATATTTTTGTAGTCTTGGTGAAACATGTTAAATACACTAAGTAGATAGAACGCTGTTTCGCCAAAATATTTTATTGCATTTCTGGGTTACACGTATATACCAAAAAGTAAGACCACAATTTTTCTGGGTTAGTTGGATGATTCAAAGTAGGTACCTATATTTAAATAATATTAAGGATTAAATGTAAATCTCACTTAAGCTTGGGTGATATTACGTCTCAGTTGTATCCTGTATTAATAATTGAATTCTCTGCGAAGTCAAAACGTAGTAATCCTTTAAGTCAAAAAACGCAAGCCAAATTCTAATAAAGCTCCTAATAAAAATGTAAATTTTGCCTCAGTCGAAAGTTTTATAACGGTATCAGATTAAGTTCGCCCGGTGGTTATTAAATTACGGTTTTATTCATACTAACTTTCAGGAGGTATATAAACGAAAACTCTTTTTAACAATAAGGTTGCTGTTCCAGGGGGATATAATAAAAAAAATCGTGAATATTTAAGGAAAAGATACGCTGACGTATCCAGAAAGGAAACAGGACGATATATTTTGCATGTAATAATAAAAGCTGTGACTCTTATTACATATACGTAGCTGCATACACATATATGTGTTTTTAGAATTTTGACCGCTTTAAATCCGACCTTAATGTTTAGATTTTTATTGCTCCAAAGAAATTGAATAACATACCGCATTGCGGCGTTACATTATAAAAATTTGTATAATTTAATATTTTCAATTGAGGTTATAAGAAAAAAGAGAAACGGCGATTGTTTCAAAATTCTCCTTGTCACATTAAAATAGATAAGAGAATTGCTTAGTTTATTATTATTCGTAGTTTTATTTGGAATATTTCCTGCCATTACGTACTAAAAGCACAATAGCAAAGTTAAGTAAATTAAAATTCATGAGTTATCCTTTTTTCTCTCGTTGGTTTATGTTTCTGTTTAATTTTGAAAGTTTATACTTAATCCCTTCAAATGAAGTCATTAGTCTACTCATTACCTATGTACGTACTTCTCCTCAGAACCCTTGTTATTCAAGAAGATAAAGAAAGTTATAAAGAAAATATAAAGTAATCAACGAAGCGGAGCATTGTCTAAAGTACCTTTTCGTGTTGTTTTTTTTTTGCTGCGTAATTAAACATTTAAAGATTTCGCAGTCGTTTGTAATAGTCCGTCGCGACGGGGTGGCCAGTTAGCCAGGCAGAAGGAAGTGGCATCGGAGGAGTAAGCACAACTGAACTTCAATCGGACGTAGTCTACATCACTCTTTTGCTCGCGCTAATTTGGATCTCTTTTGCGAATTTACTTTTTTACTCAAAGAAATTAAGTGCTGCAAAATTAATTAGTCGCTTACGTTCTTGATGCCCCGGGGGCTTGAGCCTCAGACATTTGAAAGGCTTGCTGTGTGCAAAGGAAAAATAGTGAACATGATGGAATTAATCTGGCGGAATGAGTCTTTCTAAGTGAATTTGTTCAGTGCGTTCGTAATGAAAAGTAATAAAAAATGACGTTTAATGAGGTGCTTCAGAAAAACAATTAACTTTTTAATATAATTAGATTCGTAATAAAATTATATCTTTATCCTGTTTTAGACGTGTACCCTTTGCTATTGCCTGTATTTCTTAATCAAATAATTAATTAATTAAGCTAATTTAAAAATAAAATGGGTTTATTTTATTCATTTGTCGGTACTCGCCCCCCATCAATCTCATGACGAAAATTTGTGTAGGTAATTAAAATTATAGGGACAGTTTTTTTTTTTAAATTATATTAAATTAATCTGACAGTTTTATCTCCAAAGTTTTCAGTAATTGAATGTATAGATTTTTAAATTTAATAACAAGCTTTGACAATTATTTTGGTAGTGATGAAATTATCAATAGAAGTACCTGATTGTGACAGGTACTAAGGGTTAAATATCATTGTTAAATTTCTTTAAATTTAATTTATAGAACGTACCACGTGCGTTCATTAAATTGTTAGTAAACTTCATGTCGGTGAACATCGCAATGGTAACGACGACATACTTATAAAACTCATAATGAATATGAATGAACGTGAACGTAGACTTCTGTTTAGGGAACGTAAAACCTCCCTAGAAAGATTGAGATCTTTCGGTTTTTTTTTGTTTTATAAATGCGTAAAAGTTGCTCGATAATTCAAACATGTACATATTTGTAGCCCCTATGAAACAATTATTTTTAGAAACAGCAAAGAGTTCTTAAGAAAAAACTAACATAATCAACTGAACTGTCTGAATAGAGGATAATTAATCAATCAAACACCATCAATAAGAGCTTATGCTACAATGTTGAGGCCAGTGACTAAATGTTTTGTTATAAGTACCTACGGTATATTTTTTGAGCAAAACGCTTTATATTTATTTAAGTTGTATAAATTTGTACAGAGAATTATTTTTATCAACAATAGAATAAATGGGAGGGAAACACGTTGAGGAGATAGTCGTGAAAACCTGAACATGAAATTGTAACAAAATTAATTGCAAAAGGCAAACATACAAACAATTCATTCGCAGATCGCTCTAAGCTAACGTTATAAAATCCCATAAGTAGCTGAATAATTGGAATAATATTTTCCACCAATCAAATTTGTATTTACTTGACGCCCAACAAAATAATTTATTCAATTTCACACTCCCGTTCAGTCAGTCGTGCTTTTTTTTACACGAATTAATAAATGTTTGGTTTCAGATTTTTAATAATAAAGCAGCATCTCTACAGTTGACACTGGGGATGTACCAGGTTCAAAATAAAATGAGTGCTATTTTAGAGTAAAAAATGTAAATGATAGATGTGCATGCGAGTATGTTGGCGCACGTACGTATTTTAGTTTGTCTAACAGTTTTCTTCCAGATTTCTCCAAATGCACAAAATAATTCCAAGTATTATGAACCTATGCGTATGCATTTATTATTGATTTCATTGAGAATACCTTTTATTTTTATGCAGTTATGTGCTTTTGTGAAATAAAAGTTATTTTGTAAAGCTTGGTGGTTTTTTTAATTACCGAATACGAAGAAGTCAATTGGGAATAGTCGGGATAGATTGGTAGGACAACTTCAGGCATGAAGGGCCAGTTAGGACATATTGTAAACAGAAACAGGGGTTAAGAGTAGTAGACAAATAGTTAAGGATGTAAGACGTGCTAGTTTTAGGGAAATGGGAAGATTAGCTCATGATAGAAAAAAGTGGAGGTACCTGTCCAACCAGTCTTAGGACTGACGATCCTTTGAGGATGATGATGACCGAATATATCAATAAAAATCGCCAAGAACGAACAGTCGATTATAACGAGCAAGTTTCTTAGTCTCTTCGTGTTTATTGAGTTGGTTTCCATACTATTAGGACGTATTAAAATCACTGCAACATTTTCTCTATTTCCAATTTAATTATCGTGATCACTGGTTTAAATTAGAAGTTATAATATTTCTATGAAGATCTTAATTACGCGATGAACATTGTATAATCCGTTAGCGTTCAGGTATGTAGTGGTAGGTACTTAGTAGCATACATATATGTCATACGTGTGTAACAATGTATTTTGTAAGCTTGTACTCTCCATGATACAGTAAAACGCTATAAGCCGTACTAGCAACGTTCCAGCCCGATTTCAGCATTTAGAACAGATCCCGCTATTAGTTGCGGAGCCTGCGTCTAAGGATTTTGCGCTGGCGGACGTGGGGTGTGTAGGTGAATTGAATGGTAGAATGCAAGAAAGATGACAGTTCGTGACAGGATTACGATTCTGCTTGCCATCACTTGAGGAAAATGGAAATTCCATCGTTACAGACAGACTGATTTTGTGGCGACAGATTTGCCTTTTCTTTAAATAAATCTAACCTTGGTGTCGAGTTCATTTGGTTAAGACTTCACTATTGCATTCGATTAATTTTGATCTTCTTTCTTCGCTGTCAGAATTGTATTCCTCTCAGAAATATTAAAAGATAATCGCGCAAAAATTTAGTTTTGAATCCATTCTTTTGATCGGATAGTAATTAAACAATGGATTGTAATGCAGGTTTAATAGCAGAGTTATTTTGTGTTTGTTCAACTTAGAAATATAAAGGAGAGAATGGAAATTTTTTAATTTATTTTAACGTCATATGATTGTTGCTTTGTTGCAATTAAATTTTTTTACTTCGGCTGTTTGCTGACGTGAATTGTTTACTCATGATACTATTATTGTAGTATGATACAGATATATGACTGTTTCTTTTTATGGCTTTAAATAATATAATTTAAATAGAGTGACTGACCATTACAGATGGAAAATAGTCAGTTTATGAGACAATTACCGACATCTACTCATAAATGTGCATCCATATACGGTGACTGTCTTTGTCATTAATGGCTCCAAACGTCTACCTAATGAAGTCTTTGCGCGTATGGTATTATTTTGATAACCGAGACCGTTGTTGCGCTTGGATGACTGTTTGGCCACGGGACTTCAGACAGGAAGTGCAGCAAAGAGGCACATTGTATTTTACGAGGCAATTTGTCCGATGTAATAAGCCGGTTCAGAACACTAAAGCTTCTGTTTTACAAATTAATTGAAAGAGAGTAGTGGGAACTCGAGTTCCAGGCAAGGATTAACAATTGGTCTTTGTTGCCGGGAGGTTTTTAAAAATTTTAATGGCCACTCTGGACTCAACCCTGCATAGATACATATGTGGGCGTTTTATGAACAAGTTTTGCAGGCGAGTACTTCGGTTCCTGATGGCAAACCGAACATTATCTATATGTTGAAAAATTTAATTTCGTAGTTTTATGTAATATACTGCGAGCAGGAAAAGTGAATGACTCTTCTGACATTTGAGTTTACGGATGGAGGAGGTTAGGTTAGGTTAGAAAGGACCAAGCGCTGGAAAAAGGTAGGAGTACATGTGGCGTTATGGGAATCGAAATAAGGAATAGGAGCGGTAGGATGTAAGCAATTCCATACAACAAAAAATTAGTTTTCCTATATTAAGTTTGAGGGACTTGAATAAGTCTTTAATAACCGGGTACCTGACATTAGCTGCTGCGGTTAATGGTAACGAAAACTATGATATACCAACAAGTGACACAAATTGTAACAGTTTGACCATTTTTACTGCTGCATTCTTGTTCACGGGACGAAGTCAACACAAGAACTGCATTAAAATAAGAGATTGTTTAGTACAGCAATCAATAAATCATACAAATTAGGAAACGACCTATCCCAATACAATCTCAATTACTATTGTTATACTTATTAAATTATATGTTACTGCTGGTGTTTTTTTTTTTCTGGTAGAATTATCTGGTAAGTGCTGCGTACCCTCCGTCATGATCCTGCCGGATCCTAAAAAGCGTTCCTGATTCGCTGGGTACCTGATCAAATGCGGGTACCCGACCCATTTCTAATAATAATTTTACTGATATATTTATACAACTTCGAAAATAGGAATTGTTGCTTTCAAATCAATCAGCAGATTACTAACAAAGCTGCACTTATTTGTAAATTTGGGTAAATTTTTGTATGTATTATGTTGAAATATACAGTTTATTTAAAAATATTGTTTTTCTATGTTATAAATTTACTATAACAAATAGTGCTAAAATTTTTGGTTGTTCAAATACTTACAATAACAATACTTAAGCTGTTAGTTCGTTAAATTTATATGTTTATAAAGATGTGCTTAATAAATCTTCTTCATTCCTAAATTCATCATAATTATAAACATCGGATTGGACCTCTTATATTTTACAAGGTTTTACAAGTAGTTACGAACACGTGTGGAGGTTGTTCTTTAAGCCAAAGTGATTGATAATGTTGTTTTATGATTTCTGTTTGCTAATTTTCCTCGCCTCAAAGGGCCGTTAACATGCAATAAATTTGGAAATCATTTCAGTGTGTACGTAATACAGCTGTAATAAATTATGTTCAAAGGTTTGAATAATTATTTGCATGTAGGTACGTACAGCTTCAAACCGTGGGTGCTATATTTGTAGCAAAACTATAGTTGATCGTAGGTTAAAGTAGAATTAAGCAATACGTTAATTTGAAAATTCGAAAATTCGATTATTGAAAGAGTATGACTTTTTTGATAGGTGCTTTGCGGAAATGAAAAATTTAAATTTGAGATGTGGTGTTATAGGGGGATGTTCAAAATACGTTGAATAGAAAAGGTTTGAATGAGAAGGTATTCAAGAAAGTAAGAGGGCGCTGTGGAAATCAATAAGAAATATTCACATGAAGAGTAAGTTAGAGACATATTAGAAGAAGGTAGACCTAGATTAGATGGTTGTTTTCAAACAGTTGGAGACATAAGTTTTTTAATTTTTGAAAAGCGTGAATAAATTAGACTCAAGATAAGATGGAAAGTGCGGGTTGAAAACCTTATCACTACTGTATTCATTGTTTGTTATTTATTTGCACGGTCATTTTAATAGAAAGTAATGTTCAGTTTCTCAATTTATTCAATAATTAATTCAGTTGACAAATTAGTAGTGCTCCCATCATAATACGATAAATGAGTAAAAGAAAATGTATGGTATTGAAAAGATCGAGTTCGGCCTGCTCATTTACGAGCTTCAACTATTTGAACTGAACTTTCAGAACAAGTTGGGTTATTATCTGAATCTACTAGAATTGACTGGGTGCCCAACCCAATCGACTGGGTGCCCGGGCACCCGTGGACCCCCGCTTGTTGCGCCCCTGGTAGTAGGTATGGAGACATAGCTTTTTTGAAACAAAGTTTTTCATACATTTTGAGAAACAAAAAGGTTCGTTCAACTGGAAAAAATCAATAGTTTGTCAGTAGTATCATATCTGCTGAAGAAAAGGAAGAAGCGTACAAATGCACATACTATTAACCCAATTCTTTGTTTACATATCGGAATAGACCCTTTTCATTTTCATCAATCATATTGTAATAGTTATTTAATTGCGTTTTTTATTTGTTCGGTCTGCGACTTCCTCATGCTATTCATGTGGAAATTGTTTGATATGTTTTCATCATAAAATGACATTGCTTATGTTGTCACCAAGATTGGTCTTTTACAATACCTCTAATTAAATATAAGCATATTTATTCACTGTTGACGTAACGCAGTAAGTGGCATTCACTTTTAAGATATGTTTATCATAAAATTGTATGCATAGCTTATTGAAATATGTATTAGCAAAATTAGTAGATGTACGAGAAATAGCTGTTATTATGTATGTTTTTGAAATAGAAGGTGCAAAATATAAGAGGATTCAATTTCAAATGTGTACTGAATATAAAGCTGTTTTAAAAAATTCATGCAAAATAGAAAACGTAAATAAATCACCTTTTTTTAAAGTGGATGAAAACTAAACAATTGTTTTGACTAAAGAGTCATTATCAAGAGTACAAACAATATTTGATTGTAAATACTGTACTATAATAAAGGTTGATTAATCCTTTTTATAGCTATTTTTGTACCGACAAGGTTGGTTTTAGGAGCCTTGGTTTTCAAAAGTACAATATCTGATATGTATATGTACAGTCTGTGAGTTTCCGTGGAAATACTAAAATATAAATCGGTTGCAATGTAAGCATAAGAACTTCGTATCTGTATTGAATTTTAACAGTGATTATTATTATGTTTTTGAACAGACTTCATGTCCTCAATGTAACTATATTTTTTTGTGACCTTCGAGGATGCGTTCGCCAAAAGGGTAGACAAGTCATTACTGACGGTATAGTCGCGACTACTTCAGTGAATCGTTATAATTATAATATAAATAGCAAGTTTTATCTTAATCTGGTCATCTGTATTTGAGCTGCTATCTATCAAGCAACTCAATCGGGAAGAAAGTATGAAGTATGGCTAAAAACAGGCAACAAGAGTTCCTTACCATGTAAGGAAATTAGTTTAAACCATAGTGGGGAGACGATATCCGTTTACGGTGCTGTTGCCCAGGTGAAACCATTATTTACAAGTGGCACAATCTCTTTAAACAGGACAAAGACTCATTTGAAGACGAACCTCCATCAAGACGGTCGATTGAAGTGACTTGAGAAATAGGTGGAGTATCAGGTCAAAAACAACAGCATGTGGAGTCATTCTCACTAATTTTAGATCCCTGTAGTGCAGACAGTAATAGGGTATTTAGTCTAATTATATTATTATTGAGGACAAAACTTGTCCGAGTCCAAACAAGACTATGCAGTAGTACGAGAAGATATATCACCACCCAAGAACTTCAAGGTGTCAGAGACGGCTGGAAAAATCATGACGCTTATCTTTTGGGACTCTCAAGGAAGCCTGTTGATAGATTATGAATATAAAAGCGTTCCCTTAACCAGAGAATTCTACGCTTCAATCCTAAAGCGTTTGAAAAAACCAACAAAGAAAAACGAAGAAGAAAATTCACCAATGTGTCCTCCTTCTGCATGACAACGCGCTTGCACACACGTTGGGTGCCGTGCATGAGGAGTTTTCAGATAGCCCACCCTATAGTCCTGACCTGGCTCCCATTATTATTATTTCTTCCCATAGTTGAAAAAGTAACTTCGTGGAATTGTGGTCCTATGTATATTTTAAGAAAATGCAGACATGGAGCTGCCGGTAGAAAATTGGAGGATGATTCCCATTTTTTAACTTTAAGTTAAGTTTGTGAATACATATAGGCAAAGTTTTGAAGTCTGTTTTTGATATGTTACTTTTAATGTTTCACTAAATAAAAGGAAACGTCCGTGCATGTATGCATAATGTGTTGTGAAGGTTAAATCGAAATCCTTTGCACATTAATTTTAGAATGTGTTGTACGGGACCGAGTCGAATGCTTCTCCGGGGGAACTGAATATTTTAATGGTAATTACGACACAACTGCCTTGATTAGGGCCGAACGGAACGGCTGTATTATTAATTCAAAGTGCGAGAATTATGACTAGAACAACAAAAGCGGTCGNCTCATATATATATGTGTATTTTTTAAATTTGTGTATACATTTTAAGAAGAGGATATCGTGGATAGAGAAGGTTAGAAGTGAAGAGGTATTAGAAAGAATAAAAAAACAGAAGATTCTATGGAAATCAATAAAAAATAGGAGAGATAGGTTGGTAGGACACCTTTTCAGCCATGAAGGTCTAGTCAGAGACATTAGAGGCATATCAGGAGATAAGAGGAATAGAGGTAGAATTAGATTAGATTACTGTTGGCAAATACCTAAGGATGTGGGATATTCTAGTTTTAGGGAAATGCGAAGATTAGCTCGGTATAGGAAGAAGTTAAGATGCGTGTCCAACCAGTCTTAGGACTGATGACCTTATGATGATGATAATGATACATTCTAATCGAACCATCATAACTTTTGGTGGAATGAGATATACTCGAGATCTTTAGCAAGTAGTCTTCACAAGATAAGTTTCTTGACTTGTTCATCTTCATATTAATTCGTATCTCATACGGGCAATTTGTTCTTAATGTTATCTTCATTTTCAATACAAGACAAGATATATATTAGAAAAAAGTGAAAATCCTAAAATTACATTATTTTGTTGATGTTATGAATTTTCATTAACTGAAGGTCGAAACCATTCAATTTTTGAGGATAGCTATTAGTCGGCGGTTTTCGATATCGAGGATGTAGGATACCTCACGGAGGAAAAGGAATAATAGGATGACCTGAGATATGAAGCACTAGTTAGAGATATATTATAAAAATAAAAACAGTTGGAAAGGGGGACTGAAAGAAGAAGATAACTATTCGCAGATAGAGATGTTGGATGTTCTAATTTTCGGCAAATGCCAATGCGCCACGTTGTGATGATAATGATCAATGGATTTTTTGAAAATAACTTTTTATTATTAGTGTCCTTAAATTTTTTAAAAGCTCGTATTGTACTTTTTTTGTAGACATTTAACTGCCTTGTTTATAGAATAATATAGTTTAATTCTTCCCAATTTAGTACTCAATATCGTCACAGTTTGTGTCGTTTAATGCTGGCACAGATTTTCATTTAATTCCCTTCTGTTTTTTATTGTTCGCATTTTTACGAGCACCACTGAAAGGTATTTTGCGCAACAAATTCGGTTTTTATTTATGGCATTCAGCCGAAACAAAATGTTCAACAAACATAAAACAAGTATTATTTCGTATGGGCTTTTGGAGAGTAGAAAGAGTTCTGTCGGCGCGGCGCGGCGTTGATACAAAGTGACAGCCGCGTTCTGATCATAAATGTACGACCTGAAACTGTCGTTATCCCTTCAAGTTTTTCGACAGATATAAAAAGGGAAAACATCCGGAAAGTTTATTATTTGATTTGAATTCGTCAGGACTGTTGGTTGATTTACAGTTTTATTTGAACTTAATAGTTTACGTTAAACGTAAAAGTCTCATAAAATATTTCAAGACAGAATGCCAATGCAATTTAGATAACGTATGCAGGTACTTCTGACATTTTAGTTATGAAAATCGACCTTAAGGATAAAATTAGAACTATAATTAATATTGAATGATTAACATACCAAATTTTGACAATAAATATTAAAATAAATAATTAACGTTCAGTGCACTTCCTAATTACGTGTACGTTTAAGGTTAATTATAGTTGGAATTATTTAACATGAAGCCTCATAGCACGGTACGTATAACATTTTATCGTTAGTCCGCTAAACTTGAGATACGTGGATATGCATTTATGTGTACCCTACTATATTGCCAGCCAAGTTGAAAACCTAGGCTTTATAAACCGTCGATGCTTTTAGCGGAATGAAAAAGAAAACTCGAACACAAACTTGGTTTTATACGAACGTTTGAAGTGAAACAGTAACAGTGTTAGTTATTTGAAAAGCTCAAACAACTCAACGGTTGAGTATGCTATTTTTTTCTGGTTTGAGGTGTTGCAGTTGACTTGGACGGGAAAGAAAAATGGTCAAAGTTTACTGCCGTTTAAAATCACGCCTTCAGCTCCTTTGACTACATCAAAAGCAAGACAATAGTTAGAAAATGTCGAATATTTTTAGTTGTTTTTTTTTTTATTAACCACTACATTATTCAGGAAGGATCAGTAGAGATATAAAACAAAGGATAGTCCATGGTTGAGTCACCTTTGACAAAAAGAGGTTTTATGCTCGCGAAAGNTGTGACTGATAGAAAAAACTCAATGAATAAGTTGAACGGTTTGATTTAAAACGGCTATCGAAATATGCTGCTGTGTATCGCTAATCAGTTATTATATTCGGCCTCGTCTCATAAATAAACGTGTATTGTAGTACTATACTAATGAAAATACTAAACCATACACATAATTTCAGGATAATAAGGATAAAAAGTTTTAATTTACGTGTTGCTTGTGGGTTGATACGGAACTTAAAATCCACGACGGTGTGGTTCACCCTTGGCTCTTGTATAATAAAAAGTTGGCTGCGTCTCTGGAGAGCTGCGATAAAGTGTTTTCTACTCGGTATATTTAAGTGTACGTATGACATTTTAATAAAGATCTATTGTCGTAACATGATCTTCTGATCCTTTGTCAGTTTGTTCATTTTGGAAATGGAATATATTGTTGCCGGGAATAATAATTGTAATGACAAATCAATCCTGCTGTCGTATATAATATAAACATGTACATTGTATAGTGTACCTATATGTATTGGGTGCATTAGATAAATGAGGTTTGACATTAACTGTGCCATCTCCAATTGGTTCTAATAACATTCGTTGCTGTTATTTTCAATTCAATCTACATATATTTATTTGTTGCACTAGTTCTGTTATGCATAAGTTTTTTAAAATCGATAAAATAGGTAATTTTAAAGACAACTTAATACAGAGTTTTTTCTTCAAATCATACAGGTAATTTGCTGACCGTATCAAACGTCAATTTGTCAGACTTGCCGACGTTACACCATTGATCACACATGACATCCTCAGGGCTAAATAATGAAGCATCCGTTTGATGAATATCTGTTATGGTTGTTTCTCCTAATTATCTGTGAAAAGATTGCTTCTTATGATATCAAAGAAGGCCATCCGCTTGTTAACTCAGAAAGCGAATTTTTTTATGCGGATGCCTTGAAAGTGGCCGTTGTAACCTCTGCTAAAACAACTTTTTGCAAGGCCATCGATGATGTCAGATCATCATTTACGAAATAGAAATTAAGTTTACGTTTATTAAAATAGACGTATGAATATACTTCCTTTTATTATTAGTGTTCATAGTGACTGTCTTTGTCATTAATGGCTCCAAACGTCTACCAGAAGACAACGATTGCGCGTTCTGAAATTTAGAACAAAAGCTACAATGGGGATGATATTTATTTATTTATATTATGTTGAATAAGAAATATCACAAGTATAGAAGTATAGAAAATGTGAGACTTGCAAAGAAATAATTGAAAAGATATTCGGCCTTACTTACAACAAAGCTGCATTAGCGGATAATGTGTTTTAGTTTCGCGTTGATATTACCATTATATGAAGTAAAGAAAATAAATGTCTTGTTATACTTTGTTATCACAAATAGGGGCGAATTTCCCTGTTTCAGTTTATTATCTAAATAGCCCTAGATTGATAGACGATAGCACATTGCCTGTTACGTAACGTATATTACGAAACTGTCTGGTATTTCTAAAAAATAGGGCCGCACACGTGCCCCTGCATACAACTACCACCGTAAAAGCCGTCTGCATTAAAGACCATTTCAATCGAAAGTTTTTGCAAACCATTGAATATTCCAATACTTTTAAGACTTTTAAAATTTTTATTTTAGTTGTTAATTTTTATCTGCAGTTTAGTAAAATTGATCGATATAATATCATCTACCGGTTTAGATTCAGTTCTTATGGCACCGTTGCTCCTGGGATGTCTAAAAAAAGTTGGATGCGAATCAAGAATGTCGTTATTTTTAAAATCTTGCTTCCTTTCGTTTTTTTTTTTGCCATCATAATATTTATACAGAAAGCAAACGTTGTTCGCGGTTTTATTTATGACCGTGCAACTTCGCAAAGTGAATTTTTACTATACATGTAGTGGGACTGTTTTTCTTTTTTTTTCTTTTCTTTTTTTTATGTTAGAAAATTGGCGTTGCATTGTATTAGTTGTTGTTCCCTTATATGCCTGCTGCGTAGACAGCCAATAAATCCCGTGTCACTTGTTATTCCATCAGCCAAAGGCGGGAAAATCCGTGTCAGTTAAAGGTTGACTTCTAGAGGCTTTATTTGTGCCCAGGCTAAATTTTCTCTTGTGACATTTATTTACGTCAAAAGGACCTCAAACTGTTGATAAGATTTGTAGTACACTTCCGTGGGCATTTTTATCAACTTTTCTACAGACCTAAAATTTTACTTGCAAAACGTACTACGAAAATGTATAACAGCTGAGCTGAGTTTAAATGATTGCTTTCGCTTTTTCTTTATACCATTTCAACGACCAGTTCTATG
This sequence comes from Agrilus planipennis, assembly GCF_000699045.2. Taxonomy (NCBI): domain Eukaryota; kingdom Metazoa; phylum Arthropoda; class Insecta; order Coleoptera; family Buprestidae; genus Agrilus; species Agrilus planipennis. The sequence continues at coordinate 2,084,705 of NW_020438897.1, forward strand.
AAACGAAGAGTTATTGTAATGAAGAACACTGTAACAAATGGAAATATAGTATAGTCGAAATAAGAAGGCAAAGTCCCCAATAGATAATGCACACTAAAGGCATATCGTTTTTCTCGTTCTTACAAACGGAAGATACCCTGTCTTTACTCTCTAAACACGCCTTCTCCACAGCTGCGTTGAGACCTGCACCGACGTTTCATAAGAATCAATCGAATAAAATGAGACGATCGACAACATGCTTGTCTTTTCATTTGTACCTACATAAAATGGACAAATTTACAGAATCGGCTTAAGGTAGTAGTCGTGCTACAGTATGGTGAAAAAGTTATTGTAAGATCTAAGATGATTCAATGCAATAATATTTATATAATTTCGATTGTACATCAAAACAGATTGAATGAGTCTGTATTCATACATACCCACACATCTAAAAATATTAATTCAGTTTATCTCGAATTAGAGGAGGTCAATCGACTTCAAAAATAGTCAGCATTGATGAGAAATGAATGCGTTATTGTTTATTTTTATTTT
>NW_020438897.1:2089449-2092120 GCF_000699045.2 Agrilus planipennis
TTTTTTTTTTTTTTTTTTTTTTTTTTTTTTTTTTTTTTTTTTTTTTTTTTTTTTTTTTTGTTTTTTGAAAGGTTTTTACAATAAAATCAGTGCCCTTTTCCCGCACAGCGTTCATGGATATACACACTTATATTTAAAATCTACTTTCACAATGTCTTGCTTTTTTTTAATGAATAAACTGCTAAAAGGTTTTTTTCATATTTGGAGGTAGCCACATTTTGGAAAACAGGGAAAGGTAAGGAGATTTAACTGGTCAGGGAAAAATCAGGAGAACGTTAAAGAATTTTAATTGAAATTTTTTCGTCGTCTGTAATATTGAAGTTATTTTGTTGGAAGTCCCGTGCTAGCACGATCTCATATTCGATTTCATCGTTCAAAAAGGGATTAAAATTGGAAAGTCAACGTTTTTAACCAGAATAGCTAAAATACGATTCTATTCTATTCTTCTATCTCACTAACGGTAATTCTAACTTGGAAGCACTATAAATTTAAAAGGGCATCTAAGAGCAAATAATTTAAGTTTTTCTTTAATTCGAAAGTCAGAAAAGTGTATTTTCCTATGAAAATTGAAATTTACCTTGAATTAATTTAAAGGAAAAAATTTTCATTTGAAAAATCTATAATATAACGAAACAACTCAAATGTTAATAAACATTTTAATGAACACCGCCTAATATGTTTAGGAATATTTGTTAACTATGGGTAATTTTATATTTTACGAAAACTTAGATATTGTTTGGAAAAATGTTGTTAAGTTGTAAAAAATACCGTACTTCGGCATGCATCCAGGCGACGTATTTAAATCAGTGTAGTTGAATTATAAGTACCTCGATTACCATTCATTGCAGACCTTTATTAATTAAGACTTTTATAAAAACGTAAAATTAAGTACTTAATGTTTATTGCGTATTCCTACCATTTTCTCTTGTTAATTAAAACAGTTATTGTACATTAAATGCATAAGTATAAGTAATAGTTAAGTTTGGTTTAACGTTCAGTGCACTTCCTAATTACGTGTACGTTTAAGGTTAATTATAGTTGGAATTATTTAACATGAAGCCTCATAGCACGGTACGTATAACATTTTATCGTTAGTCCGCTAAACTTGAGATACGTGGATATGCATTTATGTGTACCCTACTATATTGCCAGCCAAGTTGAAAACCTAGGCTTTATAAACCGTCGATGCTTTTAGCGGAATGAAAAAGAAAACTCGAACACAAACTTGGTTTTATACGAACGTTTGAAGTGAAACAGTAACAGTGTTAGTTATTTGAAAAGCTCAAACAACTCAACGGTTGAGTATGCTATTTTTTTCTGGTTTGAGGTGTTGCAGTTGACTTGGACGGGAAAGAAAAATGGTCAAAGTTTACTGCCGTTTAAAATCACGCCTTCAGCTCCTTTGACTACATCAAAAGCAAGACAATAGTTAGAAAATGTCGAATATTTTTAGTTGTTTTTTTTTTTTATTAACCACTACATTATTCAGGAAGGATCAGTAGAGATATAAAACAAAGGATAGTCCATGGTTGAGTCACCTTTGACAAAAAGAGGTTTTATGCTCGCGAAAGGTTAATTTAGAAATTCGAATGGGAAATGTTAAAGATGTATGTCTGGAGCTCGACTCTATACCGGTGTGAAACGTTAACGATGGGATCGGAAGAAAGGAAAAGGCTAGAAGCGTTCGTAATATAATAGTATTTCACGCGAATGATGAGGATACCGTGGATAGAGAAGATTAGAAATGGGGAGGTATTAGAAAGAGTAGGAGAATATTAGAAGGCGCTATGGAAGTCAAAAAGAGATGGGCGAGGACACAAGCAAAAACAAGAGTTAAGAGAAGTAGAGCTAGACCCGATTAAATTAGTGTTGACAAATAGTTAAAGACATGGGCTGTTCTACTTTTACGAAAAAGTTAGGAAAGAGTGGGGATGCGTGTCCAACCAGTCTTAGGACTGATGAATCTAGATGTTGGTATTATTTAGATTCATAAAGAGTATATGAATAAATTACCTCATATATATATGTGTATTTTTTAAATTTGTGTATACATTTTAAGAAGAGGATATCGTGGATAGAGAAGGTTAGAAGTGAAGAGGTATTAGAAAGAATAAAAAAACAGAAGATTCTATGGAAATCAATAAAAAATAGGAGAGATAGGTTGGTAGGACACCTTTTCAGCCATGAAGGTCTAGTCAGAGACATTAGAGGTTCTCTCGTCGGCATTCGGCGAGGTTTACTAGCAGATGTACATGCGTATGTAATTTTAATTGCAATTCACAATATTGATATTGTAGATAATATAAATAACAAACATTCTCATATTGCATAGGAGTAACTCAATAATTTAGAAGCGAACAAAATTGGTTTTTGTATAGTACATATATCAACAACATCCGAGAATTTCTGGAATATCAAAATGGAAATATGACATATGTGTTATCGTTTGGCTGAACAATTTAATTTTCTTCTTTAATAATAAGTCATAAAATCAGCTACATTTTCAAATCGTGGGTATATTAAGGTAATTCATCGTGATACTAATATCCAAAAATAGATTATTATTTCCGAATATTCTCACTTAATGCCTACAGTAATTTTTGTAAAACATAAATAGGCGTTGTATGACGTGTCTTTTCGTTTTTTTTTTTATGGCATATTATGATGAATA
>NW_020438897.1:2092948-2093714 GCF_000699045.2 Agrilus planipennis
AAGGATAAAATTAGAACTATAATTAATATTGAATGATTAACATACCAAATTTTGACAATAAATATTAAAATAAATAAAATATGTATGTGTTTATTGCATGCAAGTTCCCTGGAAATATTTTTTGTAATCATGTACACATGCATACTTCGTATGAGCTTATGTTTCTTGCTAGCATTAAATTTGAATCTCTTCTTTAAATGAGTAGTAAAGTAAATTAAAATTTTATATAAATTCCACATGTTTCAATGAAAGAATGATATTTGTACATGAAAAAGTACCAAACTAACATATTTATCGAATATCCTTAAAGAGAATATTTTTAATGGTTCTTCTTCTTTAGCTGTTCGCTACTTATCATGATTTTTTAATTATTTTACACAAAAACTGAACAACACGAATCAAACCATCCATTAAACCGTTACGCTCTAACAGATTTTCCGTTCTTCTTTTCGCATTCGTGCATTATATGACGCAATTTTCTTGGAGGAAAATTTTTTAGTCTCAACTTAAATAGAACAAGTCACTCTAATGCATGTCCTTCGAGTTGGGTCATTTGAGGCTATTGTAGAAGGGGTGACTGTAAGTAGTGCATCATTGGGAGGTTTTTTCGATTTCATAGCTGATTCTTCCGATAGGGGCTGGCAAAGTCGATCAATATTAGATAGTTTTTTCATTTTGACGTGACAACGTCTTATAATTCGATAGAGCCGGCTGCACGCACGAAAAAACATGACTCATGCGGCGTTACCTCGCTCTGAGGCGTTCC
>NW_020438898.1:0-16011 GCF_000699045.2 Agrilus planipennis
TCTCTACCAGGATATTAAGACGATGGAAAGGGTTACCAAAGGTACCTGTAACTTCAAATTAAAATCATTATCCCTGTATGTATGACAATTTAAATGATATTTTACTACAATAATGTCTTAATTACTTTTTTATACCTGTCTAACTGCCGATCCCTTAAAACCTGATTTAATTTAAAAATGCAAATATACAACAAAGGTAACCAACAGGGAACAAGGTCAAAACGGTTGGAAGGGAAGTAGAAATTAAATATTTAAGTAATTCTCCCTAAAACCCCTATTTTACTTAAAAATGCAAAGATACAAGACAGGAAACTAACAGGGGACAAGTTTGAAAGGATAGGTAAGTAAATAGGAACGTAATATTTACGTAACGATTAACAATGCAGTGTGTTAGCAAAGGAACTCACCATGCAGGCAGATGTGGAATTAGAGCATCCTTTTTCTTCCAAAATAGATCCAGTCTCTACCAGAATAGTAAGATAATGGAAAGGGTTACCAAAGGAAACTGCAACTTCAAATTAAAATTATTGTACCTGTATGTATTAAAATTTAAGTTATATTTTACTACAATAATATCTTATTGACTTTTTTATATCTGTTTGATTGCCGACTCCTTAAAGTCTTATTTATTTTAAAAATGTAAATATATAACATAGGCTACTAACAGGGAACAAGGGTAAAACGATTGGAAGGTAAGTGGTAATGAAATATTTAGGTAATGGCCCCTTGAAACCTTATTTAATTTAAAAATGCAAAGGTAGANTTAAAATTTAAGTTATATTTTACTACAATAATATCTTATTGACTTTTTTATATCTGTCTAATTGCCGACTCCTTAAAGTCTTATTTATTTTAAAAATGTAAATATATAACATAGGCTACTAACAGGGAACAAGGGTAAAACGATTGGAAGGTAAGTGGTAATGAAATATTTAGGTAATGGCCCCTTGAAACCTTATTTAATTTAAAAATGCAAAGGTAGAACACAGATCACTAACGGAGAACAAGGGTAAAATGGTTAGAAGGTGAATAGGAGTAAAATATTAGAGTAATGATTAACAATATAGTGTGTTAGAGATGGAACTCACCATGAATGCAGATGTGAAATGATAGTGTCCATTCTCTCTCAAGAAGGTTCCAGCCTCCACCAAGATGTAAAACGATGGAAAGAGTTACCAAAGGTAACTGTAACTTCAAATTAAAATTATTTCCTCTGTATTAATAACAATTGAAATAAAAAAAATATCTTTTACTACAATTATGTCTTATTGACTTTTTAAGTCCTAACTGCAATTTATTTTTGATGGCATCAATTATAAAGTTTTGTTTCTTACAGACATCGTACTTGCATATCGGTTTTCATTTTTGGAGCTGCTATCCAATTTTTTAAAAACCAAGCTGTGTAAAAGTTACACATAATCTTTTTGCAATGTCAAATAGGTACCTTACAGTATTATTTTAGCTGAAATATGTAAAATAATTTAAACATAAAAAAGCGCTCGCGAAATTACTAACAGATGGAAGATCTTAACTAAGCTTTTAAAAGTGATGATTATGTAAAAAAGTACGTATAGTTTAAATGATAAGAACTCATTATTATATTAATTACGATAATTTTCGTTTATGTACACAATGAACAACAATACAAAAAAGTAATTTAATTAGCAGGGTAGCCGCCCCTCTCATTTAATCGTAAAAGAATACGTCTCTGTGGTTTAACCTTTGAACCGGACGTGAATTACATTCCATAATGCAATCATTTCCACCCAAAAGTTTTCGAAATTTTCTCACCTGTAAAGATATATTGCATCATGTATCATTTTTTCTAATTCATTGTTTATAGAACCTTTACCCCAGCTAAACACATTACAAGTAAAATTCCACTGCTCCGATAAAAAAACATATTTCATCATTCCTTATCTCATATGAATAATTACATTATTATCTTTACACAAATTAATAAAAAAATATTATTCTTTTGATATANGTTTTTCTTTCGGTATTGTACAAAATGCCTAGCAATATCAAATCTAAAATGTAAATTAACTTGTTGTTTTGACAAACTGATCAGTTATTTATTATAAATAAAGCATCACGTTTATAAATTAATGTAAATCTATTCTCCCGGCGCCCTTTTCGTCTGTCTGTCAATAGATTTCCATTAAAAAAAAGTAAGAAAATCGCCGTTCAAGTTACCTCTGAAGGTGGTTGTGAAGAGTTCGAGCGGTTCTCTGGCGTTAAATTTTTAGGGAATACAAGTGGAAAAGAAAAATTTTTTGACAAAAAGCTCAAAAACCAATATAATGAGGTACGCAAATATTAATTATTTTAATTTGTAATTCTGTACTTACTTGTCTGGAAGAAATTGACAGGGGTTCCGGTTGGATTATCCATTGAACTCCTTCAGTACATGGAGGATAAGTAAGGGAACCGCAATAGGCGAAGTACTGACAAGTAAAAGGCGGAATAAGCCACGACAGGGGTGTCGGCTCCATGCACACCCTAGAGAACGGAAATTTAATACTTTTCAACGAATTCACCAACGGGTCCATGTATATGTTGTCAACAGGTGATAGCTGAAATTAAATAAAACGCGTAATCGATTTTTCGTCGATAACATTTAGATACATACATACAATTTAGACATCTTTTAGAAGTGAGTGCGTTTAATATGAAATATTATTCTAAAAATTCATTTCTGAATTTTTACCCATTACAAACTACCTGAGAGTAATGAGGGAAAAATTGTTGCTGTCGTCACACCCCCGCCGGGAATCGAACCCGGGATCCAGAGCATTGGTGCGTAAAGCCAAACGTTCCGGGTTCGATTCCCGGCGGGGGTGTGACGACAACAACAATTTTTCCCTCATTAATTTGAGGTACTTTGTAATGGGTAAAAATTCAGAAATAAATTTTCAGAATAATATTTAGGTAGACGGGTGGACATACTTCGAAAAAGTAGGAGATCATCAAAAGGGCATTGTCGCTGGCTGCAGTTTCGATATTCTTATAAACGTAGCCTTCTTTGATGTGTGCTGCCTGCAGTTCCATGACGTATCGCCTAGAATTGAGGGTGTGCTCGGATCCCTCCCCATCACAAGCACCCCACCGGAAGCACGCATTCAAAAACTGAAACGTTTGGCACAAGGGACCGCCAGACACTGTAGGCCGGCAATTATTCTCCCACATCGCACACAAAATTACTACAACACAAATAAGTTCCCGAATTATTATTTTCTTTTTTATTCGCTATTTAAATTAAAAAAACTTAAACTGCGATAATAAAGGAATTATTTTTAACCACCTATTTTTACAACTTATTCTAAACCAGAACAGGATAATTTTCGCTTGCATTTGAATTTAATTTTTACTGCCGTTTCCGTTTTAATAAAACAACGATTGTAATTATCACTAACCAGCATTAAAGCTGAATTATGTTGACGAAGCAATTAAAAACAGGAAATTCAGTTGGAAAAATGCAGTTTCCGAGGCAGGGCAGAGACAACGCAGAATTTTAATCGAACTTGAGGCTGCACTTGTCTGGATTGGGGCCAAATTGCTCCCCAGTAAGCCGTCTCGTTTCGCAACCCATTTGCAGTTGCTCGTCAGTATCACGTTAACACCTTAACGACAAACTGCAGTTCTAGTTTTGCTTCCCCATTTATTGATCCTGTTCCTTTATTTATTATTACTGAATCGTCAACTGCATAATATACAACCCTTTTCACTCGATAAATAGTCCATTGCAAAAGCTATGAATACTATCGTTGTTACGATTACGACGTGTGACTTTGAAAATAATAAATTTTACTGTTCAAATTTTATCCGTTATGTAACGCGAAAGCTCACAAAAAAACGCCCAACACTGTACACATTCAGACAACTAAAATGGATTGTTTAAATTAATGTGCGAGATGGAAGAAACGCTTTGGTAAGAGTGAATATGTCTCTATGCAAGAATATTAGCACCATTTAATCTGAACCAAGCAGTTTTTTAGCTTTTGAATTAAAATATGTACAAATTAGGCAACATACAGTACTTTACAAAAGTAAACGAAAACAAATAATGTTATTCAGTAAATTGATTATCAACAAAAAATTGTTTACATCTCTTTTTGTATTCTGGTAAACAAAAATATATTTGATATTGTGTACTATTTTAGAAGCATGTGATTTTAATTCAATTTTATTGAGCACGTACGTTAGCATCAACAATCACGATGATCAACACGCTTCTCGAATCTTGTTACTTGTTAATTGAATGTTTTTATATTAGTTAATATGGTGAAAGTTCCTGTTTCAAGGGTATGCAAATAACACCTGAGACATTTTAACTTGTCTAACGGTCAGTTCTTCTTCGCAAACTTGTTGCACTTTTCTTTAAAGGTTGCAGTTGAAAACGCAACAATAATAATGGTAACATAATTAGTAACATTTAATAAAGTTACTGTAATTTCGTAACCTTCGCGAATTGAAGAAAAAAAGTTTGTTTGGGTCAAAAATAATAAAAAAGTACTTAAATCCTTTACTTATAGGTGATTAGTACAAAAATTATAAAGCAATAAAAAATTAATTAACCTTATAATAAATAATGCAATTTTAATAGCAGCACAATACCTTTTATTGCGGGTACAAACGGTTAAAAGTTTTTTTGTACTACTAAATGACATTACCAAAAATAATAGTGGTAATAAGGCAAAATTTCCTTCTTCAAACGTGAATTTTGATCTTACCTGTATGACCATCATTATAAATTGCCATATCCTGAGGTTGGACGTAATATTCTGTGGAAAATTTTATTTTCGGCATAGTTTCCGATGGTACCACAATAGTTCTATTGATTTCGATGTTAATGGGAGATTGCGCCTTCCCGGTCGCCCGAGGAAACTTATTTTTCCATACATAAGGTCCTGAAAATAAAAAAAAGAAAAAAACGAAACGTTGACATTGAAAATTTAATCCAAAATCGGCTGACTGCACCGGTCAATTCGTCATAGCCGTAAAGGGGTTCGGCTCTGCTTAAAAAATTCGTGATACCTAAGTATTCACACAAACCAAGTAAACCCACAAATATCACGCCTATAAAAACCAAAAATTCGTTAGTGGGATTACAACTAGCAAACATTTTCCTATTAATTTTACTCGGAAATGCAAACTTCAAATTTTGACATTCACAGGAGACGTTAAATACTATTTACATATAAATATTATTGTGGAATAGCAACCAAATATTATTATTACCTTGAATATGAATACTAACAAATAAGTTCTCTCAAGAAACTGCCCTGTTTATCTTTAAGGATGTTTGGGAGGTATGTCAAAATGCTACGAGACAAATAAAAATTTGGAAGAACGTTCCTCATTCAATTCTAAAACTCCTGTAAAAATTACAAATCGATTCACTAAACCGTTAAAAAGTTATTGAAATTTTAAAAAATTGTAATTTTACACGTCATTTTATGGAGATTCGTTAACCGAACAGATTAAATTTATTTTTATTAACAGAAAAAAAGCTACCAGAAATTTCAAACTTTTATAATAAGTAACTTGAACTCTGGAGAATCACTTTAGCGTAAGGTTATTCAAATTCACTAAATGGTTATCGAGGAAAAAATGAAAAATTAGCTGAAAATCTCGTTTTTACTTGATAATATAATGATAATATTTATAATTGTCTGAAATAAATGCAATTTTAAAGTTTTAATTATTATTTAAACATATTAAAAAGTTTTACGCTCATTATTAATAGAGATTGAAACTAAATATTTTTTTGTTTCGAAGTTGAAATCAAGGCATATTCACTGCCAAAAGTCAGTTAAAAATTTTCCATATTATTCGTTATTTCTTATTTTATTCAAAGTTTTTGGTCAAATTCCAAATTTTCTCTCAAACCGTATACTTTTTTTTAGTATAGATAGTATTTATTTACCTCATGATATGCTGCAAAACCTAATTAATCACGAATTTCTAATTTTATGTACTCTTGTCTCCGATTGTACCTCCCAAACACCCTTAATACAAGAATTAAAAATAGGCATCAAGTAAATTGCTAGTATTGTATGATTTAGCATTTAGGAAACTACAGAAGATGAAAAACGCATGAAAATGTAGACGAAATCTTATGATGAAAACAATTTTTGAGTCTTGATTGAAATAAAGAATACTCGATCTTTATATTTCTCGAAAAATTAATTATTTGATCGTCAAATATACACAAAGTATTAATATTTCTTAAAAAATATCATAAATTTTCAAAGCTGACGATAGGTATATAAACCCCAAACGTTTTTAACAATAATAATGTTATCCTCAAAAAAAGCTTTAATTTCTTATAAGATTTTTTTTTAAATTTATTATGCACACTATCTTAATGTTATCCTATGCTGTGCTTCAGCTACAAAAAAAACCTAGAACGTAAATCCTTCTTGATAATAAGCATGTGACTTCAAGTCATGTGGCAACCAGTAATAAAGTTGCATCTTATATTTTTGAATCCCACAGCTTAAAAACAGTGATAAAATGTTTCATAAAATCAACAAACTGCACCTGATAGTAACAAATCCCGTACTGTCTGATTTATAAAATATTCCATAGTCAAACCTTTATATTGCAATTTGTAATACTGTTTTCCAATTGTAATAACTTTTTAATACGCCTCTGTTTATCGGCCTATACTTATTGTAAATACATACATACTAACAAATTTTATGGATTCTGTAATCTTAAATCAAAGCGTTTCTTATTATAGTTTTAGCAACTGCATAAAAGCTCCAGAATTTACGATTGATAAACGATATCCACTAAAAGCCCCGATAAGATTTAAAAAAAACTATATGAATTACGTTTCCCAGATATCATTATTAGAAACAATACTTTCTTGACCGTTCGTACATGTAGAACAGTTAACAGTTTTAACATTGTTATGATCATGGCCGAACCAAAGCCCTGTGTTTCCGACGATAACGTAGCAAAACGAATGAAAAAATATGACAGCCAAGACAATGAACAAAATCAATCGACCACAAATGAAGAAATAAATAGAAAGAACGGTTATCAGAATAATTGTAGCAGTAAGGAATTAACGGCCAAAGTATCACATAAGGGAAGTTCTTCGAAAAATAAGAGAAAATTGGGAAGTGAAACAAAAACTAAGGAAGAAAGCGTTGATAAAGAGCCATCAGCAAAGAAACTAAAGCTAACACAGTCCCGACCGAATATCGAAAGTAAGTAATTTTTTTCTACCTAAGAAAAATAAAATATTATAAGACTTCTACGAATGAATTCATTATTAAAGTATCCATGTTATCTATCTATTTTTACCCGATGAAAATCCATTTCAATGAAGTAACATAAGAAGTATTGACTTGTGAATTTCATGAACAAAGTGCGATGAAACAATAATTAGGTATATATAATTAATGTGATTTTGAAATTCACAAGTCTTTTGTTCTATTTCACTAGGTACCAATACTTTTGCTGAAAACTGTAAAAAATGTTGTAACATTAAATCAAGAAATATTTCAAAATAGATTCTGTATTTAGTACACAAGAATTTACATTTCGATTAGGTACTACAATTAGTATTAAACATTACTTTGGTTTTCGTAACTTAATGTCAAATATTCAAACATAAAAAAATCCACAGAAAGTAATTAATAAGTAATGGCTAATTTCTTACTGTACAAGACAGTAAACTAATTAGTCCGTTATTGTCTTTTTAACCATGCAACAAACAACAAACAAATTTGAATTAGATTGATTTTTCTTGTTTGATTGAAAAATATAAAAAAACGATTAAATTTTTGAAGTCTGAGGTGACGTGGCAGCCGAAACACTGGCTTCGTCGTCAAATTGCACCGAATTATTTTCATCTAAGTTTAACTTTCCGACATCAGTATCAAACAAAATATTATTAATACGATGCTGCACCAAAGCTCTGGTGTACGGGTCGTACTCCCTTAATTTACAAGCTAAATAATGGCCAAAAGCTGTGCATTCATCCCCGCTATATCGCAGTGGAACGTCTAATAATAAATCGTCATTGACTAAAGGTCGTCTTCGTTTTAGCAACGATTTATTACTAGATGTGGACGCTAAGAGACGCTTCGGGTTCCTTCTTAAAGGGTCGTACAGGGTGTCATCTAGAGGTCTAGGGTCGTCTACGGTATGCGCGACTTCTAAGTCCAAATCCAACCCCTCTGTTTTTATGTTTTGGTAGTCTCCTGTTAAATCTGCATCGTCTTCATAATCCGCCTCAAGCAGGGGTTCGGCTCTAGTTTCTATCTGTGTGAAAAATATTCGCCATTTGTATTTGTAGATTACGTATTGTAGGTACCGTTTTGAATACGAAACACACTGGCGGTTTTCTTGAGCTTTTTCTAAATGAAATAAAGCTCAAACAATAGTAATAAAATGAAGTTTGAACTTTGATTATTAGTTATCGATAGACAATTGAGGGATACAGGTAGGGTTGCCACCTTTTCAGGCTTTACATTAAGTATTTCTCGACTAAAAGGTTCAAAAAAAAGTACTCTGCATAAAAATAAAGTATTTTATCTTTTGTTTTTAAAAACAAATTTTTTGTTAAACCTAGCAGCCAGTAACAAATTGCTGCCGCTCTTAAATACATTAATAGCCTATAAACATTTAAAACAAAGATTTAAGTAAACTAAAAGTTCATTTTCAAATAGTTTTAATGAAGCTTTATTCCTGTCGTCCCACCACTTTGCGTTCATAACAGAGAATACTCTTTCTGTAAATGCTAAAGTGGCCGGAACGGACAGCAAAAGTGACACTACTTTGAACAGATTTGAGAAATCAGGTTGTTCCGTAAATATGGCTTTGTCAATGAAACTAGCGTTCAGAAACATAGCAACATTCTCAAAAATATTGTATTGTGCAATATTATTGATGTAAAAATACTCTGAATTTCGAATAATCGCTTACAACATTACGATGTTTACTCAAGGCCTTAAATAAAGTATTTTTGCGTACTTTATGTGACTTGTAAAATATAACGTACGCACAGTCGAAATAGAGTACAATACTTTATAATAAAGTACGGGTGGCAACCGCTACACTTTTCATAGACAATTATTTTAAAAAATCGAACTTGATATTTATAAATATGAAGATTGGAAAAACTTTGGCGGTTGTTGTAGAACAAACAGAATAGCTCAAAACCCCAACGCCAAAACAAGACACTGTAGTTGTTCGAAGCACTTTTCGGTAACAAAGTTACCTTCTTCAGGGACTGAAGTAAACTTTTTTGAGCTATTCTGTTTGTTGATATTTATAATATAATGTTGCACAGGTACGTTTTGTTTAACAGTTGAAGAAACTGTTTTAGAAAATAACTGCAATTTTAGTAGAAAATCATCGAGTATGTCGTAATTTACATTTTTATAATATGAGAACATTAAACACATTTTCTATTTTACTATAGTACATGTAAACATGTAAACTATCAAATTACTGTTTGTGAATATATTTGTATCAATTATTCACGCATTGTCTAAACGAAAACGCCGACTGATTTCAAAATTAAAAACTTAGAACGCGTTTCTAATGTTAGTTATCGTCCACCGAGGCCAGGACCTTGGTTGCCAAAACGCCTTTTAAATTTTTAATTTAATTTGTGTACCTAATGTTGATATAATTATACGTTGAAAGACATGAATTAACGAATTGTGGGATAATATGGGCGCCCTTAACAGCTGGGGCTAGTTCACCCCGGCGCCCTTTTCGTCTGTCTGTCAATAGATTTCCATTAAAAAAAAGCAAGAAAATCGCCGTTCAAGTTACCTCTGAAGGTGGTTGTGAAGAGTTCGAGCGGTTCTCTGGCGTTAGCATGAATTTCCGCTTGTATCGATCGTGTAGAAAAGCGTCCAGGCTTTCGTATGCGAACCATGACGACCGGTAGCCCCTTTTTTCATATTGCATGCGGCGCTCTCTCCTGTACGACGCCAGCAACGACGATATTTTCCGTTTTATCGACTCCACGTCGGTTTTGAGCTGCTCGGCGATCTCATCCCACTCCGCGATCTTTCTACTCGATATCTTGAAACATGGATGATCCGAATTCCACAGCATTGGGCGTTCGCGATACGCCGCAATCAGTTCTAAACACATATCGTTCGTCCATTCCATCGTGAACATCATTCCGTTTTTAATTGGTATTCTGTTGTTTTTTTAAAGGCACACACTTCACAATTGTGGACGTTGACGATAAAGCAATGCGTTGGCACTTTCGAGAACAATGACGAACGACTAGAGCGCGAGGGAGCGGAATTGATGCTCATTGCTACGTGTTCGTGAACGTTCGTCAATGTTCGTTCGGCCAGACGATAGGCCAAGAACAAAGGCGTAACACGCGCAAGCTTAATTAGGGAATGCATAATAACAATCGGATAAATCCAACTTTTATTCGATATACCAATTTATGTTTACTTAGCAGTTATTAAATAATTATCATTTTATTTTTCCATATAAATTTTAGAAGCATTTTCTACTTGCTTGCTGGCATGAATTAATAGGTGCATAATTTGAAATAAAAAAAATAATAGAAATGACTCAAAACAACGGCTAAACTTTGATATCTCGCCTTTAAATTTCAACGCTTTTTTAGACAATCTGAAAAAGGAAAGATAAGTTCATTTTTATCAAGCATTCTCGATATTCCTTTATGAAAAACGCATCAAGATGAAGAAGTTAAGTAGCAAAAGGTTCCTAAAATTGATAACGCTGACATATATTATACTTTCATTAAATATTCTACTCATATATTCTAATAGCTCAGGATAGAAATGAGTGAAAGTGCGTGTCCAACCAGTCTTAGGACTGACGACCTTATAATGATGATAAATATTCTACACTTGTGTTGATTTTTTTAATTAAAATAGTCTCGATCTATTAATTAATTGATAAAAGCAGACAAGTTATTATATTTTTCGGCACATACTCGAACGCTTAGATTATTATATGTACTTGTAAAATTACGTTGTGTCATAAATCAAAATTTTTTTAATGACTGGATTTTTCCATTGTTATTTTGTGTACCGTTTAAAATATTAGCAATACGTGTACAATAAAATTAAGTTATCGTTTGAAGTGATTCCTGAACTGTTTGAGCGATAGCAAAAAGAACAATCGAAATTAGAAATTCAGAAAACAATAGAATAACGGTTAATTTCAATTGCTCGTAGAAAACGTCGATTTAAAATCCAAATATCAAACATGATTACATTCAAAAAGTTACTTTTTAGCAGATAGTTAAATTAAACGAAACATTCATTCAGAAACGGACTGAAGATGATCTTTTGTGTGTCAAAATGCAGTTTTAATTTATTGTTGACGTTTTTAAATTGTTTATCGACAAAAGAATGTGCATTTATTGCTGTTTACTATTATTTTTAGAAACAATAACTGCAGCACACACGCAATTCAAAAACTATCATGCAAAATCAATCATTGCAAAAATTGTTTAACGTTAGTTCAGTTTTAGTTTTTAACACGGGATAATTAATTAGACTACATGTTTGTTTCTCATCGTTGATATGCGTAATATAATAAAAAAAGGTAGGAAAGTAGTTGAAGTATTACGTAGAAATAATTTAAGAAGTGTAATTAATTCGTTACTTAGGAAGTAATTTATACATCATGATAACAAATTAAATTAATCTCAAAAATTTTATCTAGAAAATTGCGTTCGTGAAAATGTTAATTAATTACTTAATCGCGGGCCCTATTTGTATTTGAAGACGATTATTAAAAACCTAGATAAAATATTTTATGTGTAATACGTAAAGTAAATATTTACAATATTACAATGCCTCGATAAACCTACATTCCACAATTTTAGATAAAACGTCTCGTCTCTCAACAGTCACGTATATACGTATTTCTGCATTTACATCAAGATTTTAATTCTTATTAATCCCAATATAAACTATTAACAAGTTAGAAGCTTTAATTGTTTATCTTGGTTAATATTTACACTCTAATTACCCTAATCGAATTTAAAGTAAATTTTAATTTGATTTGGTCATTAATAACATTGACTAATTAGAGCTTAATAATTTAAATAAGTACATACTAAACAAACATGTATAAAACTGTTTTGTTTTACTTTGATCAAATTTTTTAATAATAATAATGGTGTAGAATTTTAGTGGAAAGTAAAAACTTGAGGTAAACTTCAAAATAATACACATCATAAAATATAAGGTTCACTGTACGTCAACATAATCCATTTTACTACCTCAACAATTACAGATACGCTAATTATTTATTAACTTTGTCACGTATATGCACATTACGTGTAATATTTAAATAAATCAAACAAAATGAATCACAAAGCGAAAGTACGTAAAAAAAATATTTTTTGTACCATTCATACTCGCTTCTTCCCTGTTTTTCTTTCGGTATTGTACAAAATGCCTAGCAATATCAAATCTAAAATGTAAATTAACTTGTTGTTTTGACAAACTGATCAGTTATTTATTATAAATAAAGCATCACGTTTATAAATTAATGTAAATCTATTCTCTTCGAATAGGTTTTTTGTCATTAATGTGTTTATAATAAACAAAATTTTATATTCACTATATTTTTTTTGTACAGTTTTAATAATTTATTAATGCACCTATTAATCCCTATGAATATTATTATTATTAAGTACCAACTGATCTCGTCTAAATTTGGACGATGACGATGAAACGTTTTGCAGGTAAACGCAACCAATTATACACCCGAATGTAGACCCGTACACTTTTCTCCAAATGTTTATTTTTACTTTGTAAGCTTGTGACAAAATTGCTGACTTTTAATTAAAGATTTTGATTAAAGGATAACATCCTGGAGGTATCGACAGTAGGCCTAAACAACCCTTTCATTATTTATTTAATCGTCAATTAGCTTCAGAACGTTTTTACTATCGGCTTCCTGTTTCAATAGATTATGGTTGTAAGGTAAAAACTGTTTTTTTTTTACGTTTTAATTCGCATATAGATATCTTTTAAACCGCTTAATAGGGTCAGATTAAATTTTACAAATCTTTAGTCTTTAAAGCGTTAAATTGTGTTTACGGCATTGTTATTGACAATTATTGACCAAAAAATGATGTTTTGGTCATAGTCAATCGAGTGGGGCGCAAATAGACAAGCAACCTTACGCTAGAACATTATTATAGTTACATTTAGTGAATTAGATAAACTAATGCACAGCAAAATTTGAAAATAGTACAAACTTTTGCGCAGTACTGTACTCAACTGAGTCCACACCTCGTTTTGTTGTTAGACCAGAAAGTAGGGTGCCCAAGTCTCTTCATTATAATCGACAACTACGTAGAGCACATGTGCTTGTGTTTACACAACTAAACAATAATTTTCTATTTGAATCGACATTCTCTGCTGTATTTCCCATCTATTCTGAAACCTGCCCGTGACTGACTGTGATGAGGTCATGAAGTTCATTAAAATTATATACTAACACATACATGTACATACGTACAATACATTACTGTTGTATTGGACGACAAGCTCAAAGTACGCATGTGCTAAGTAAGACAACTCGACTTATAAAAATTGCAAGAAGCGCACCAGAGTTTCTCTCCATTCAATTCAAATCGTTACTTCGTACCTTTCCGTTTTATCGCTGCGGTTTTGCTACATTGTACTTTTTATTATTTATAAACTGAGTTGACATTTTATATATATTTACGAACAAAATGGACCAACCAACAGCGGCTTGTGTTACAGGACTCACCAGAAATTCTTGCCTTTGCGCCGAAGACGTCGATGTGCGTTTTGCCCAGGAAGATCAAAAGGGTGAGTTTCAATTTAACTATTTACTTTTTGATATTAAAAGGAAAACGATTATAAAAAAAATGTATGCCAGAAATTATTCATTTATGGTGATGTTTAACCAAAAGCTTTTCGCAAAGTTATCTGTATACGTATATAAGGGTAAAATTAATTTATAATTATTTTAGAAGTAAATTTACCATTATTAGTAGTAAACCAATTTTATTAATGTCTAATAAACCAATTTTACCCAATATCTAATGTGATGCCCATAATTTTTTTATAGAAATTTTAGCTTTTTTTGAAAATAAATAAAATCCCTTCCATTCAAGGTTTACGTTTCCTGTAATAATTCAACCTACGTAGACACATACATACATTTATTACGCTGTCTTATCAAAAAAATACTATAACTCGTACCTTATCAAATGCCAAGCACATTCATAAAAGGCTAATCGCACACTTTTCTGTTATCTGTTTAATATGGAAAATTTTCTTGGATATATAAACATTCTACACTCTTTTACGTCCTTGCAGGATTTTTAATTTGTATCTCCAGTAAATATTATGTTATTGTCAGGCAATTTAGTCCTTGATAAACAAGGATTTTGCCACAAAAATACCTACTTAATAGCGAAATATTGCAGCGAACTTATTAACTTATTATAATATAAATTATCTAGCGCTATCATCATAATTTTTATGTAAAAATGTGGCAGCCGGCGGTCAAAATGATTCCCTGAAGGTTGAAATTTCGACCTTATTTTCGCCGCAAGTGATTAAACTTGATAATAAACATTTACACTGATATCTAAATTATTTCCTAAATAACCACAAATTGTTGATTTTATTTATCTTTCAATGTGCAGTTGTATTTTTATTTATTTACTACTACAATAAGAGCGTATAATTATAACTTTTAACTAACCTACCCTATTCAGTTACATTCATAGTAAGTGCAATATTTTCTTTTCAAAAATGGATTAATTAAAAAATAAATTGTTACCTACATAATAAATAAACTATTAGATGTCTGAACATTGAGAACATCGAATGGATCTGTGATAATTTACAATTAAGATTACCTNTTTAACGATTTAAAAATGCAAATTAAGACCAAAGAAGCACAAATCAAAATTTCAGTTAGATCGACCCAAGGACTTGTCGAAGAAATTTAATTTCTTGTTTGTTCAAAATTCTTATCTCTAGACGGTTGTGAAAGATAATTAGTTATTTGTAAACTTTATCGATATCAAAAAAAAAGGTAGTAAAAAAATTATAGTCGTATAAATTTTAACACCTCACAAAAAAAAATGTACTCCCATAAGGTTTATAACTCGTGTTATAATTCGCAGTTTTACATTACATGAATCGTGGCATTTGATTGATAAGATAATAATTTAACGACTATTGTACATCATAAAGACTTATCCGTCATGTGACTGTATTAAAACAGAATCGGTGCAATTTTATTGTTCTTTATTATACATATATTTGCCTCGTGAGTCGTCACATGACTGAACTCAATAAAAGTATGTACTTTTCGTAATTAATTCGAATCTAGAGATCAACTTGAACTGCAACTTTATCTACTGTTGCTCGCTTAAGCATGACGAGGTAAACAAAACAAGATACATTTTAGTTATTACCTAAATGACTTTTTTTGTTTTGAGTTTTAGGTTTCAGAGTTTATTGAACAAATAAAAAGTCCAGGTACAAAAAATTGTTGTTAACCTTAATGAATCAAAACCGCACATAATAACCTTATTTCTATTTCCTATCCTCAACATAATCCTAATTCAAATAGATATCTAATCTCTTTTTTGAACGCATATTCCGTGTTTTAAAGTTGCATTAACCTTGACACACATGCATACAAAATTATTCACATGTTTTATGAAAACTCAGCACGCGTTATCACGTAAGGCATTTAAATACAGTACCTATTAGAGTTACAGAATTTATATGTATGTCTATGCATAGACAGTATAATTTTTGTGATATACATCAGACAAAATTGAAATATTTTTACATTTGAGAAAACAATAACAAAATTTTAAATTAAATATTGTAAATTTCATATACGTTACAAACTCGTCCATATAACGATTGATTAATCAATAAATAGCAATTAATTAGCGTGAAGATACAGTATCTTTCAGTGTTTAAAACGTAATTTTTTCTAAAAATTTAATATATTATAATAAAT
>NW_020438898.1:16290-18832 GCF_000699045.2 Agrilus planipennis
ATTTAATATATTATAATAAATTATATTATTTGATCACATCATCTATAAATATTGTTAAATATTATGTATTTTAATCAAAATTTTAGGTAGACTTGTATTCATTTATTTGTATTCCTTTTTGAATTTGATTATCGCCTTTTAAAATTTTAGTTTTCAGTTGTTATTAATGTAGGAAAATTTTGTAAGATTTTTAACAGACTGATATACCTACCAATACCATTCGTCAGTGACAAATTGTCAACCTTGTCCGGTTTGTTTATATATTATCTAAATGTGCTACAATTATTTTCAGGTCAGTGACTGTAAAATTACAATACAAAAAGTTGTATATGTATCTACATGGCGTATAACTTTACCTATCTATTGCGTCATGTATCTATGCATGTTTTATTATGTACATGTTTTCAAATTTCTTTCTTCATTTCACAATGAGACAACGACTGGTGTTATTACAATAGATTTTTCTTACAACTACCACGTGATTTAACAATTCAAATGCATTAAGTGCAGGAATTTTAACGTAACGTCTTACTGAATTTGTTATTCAACTGCGTAGCTAACCTATGCAAATTTGTTATTACCTATTGTTGCCTATTATATTTTTTATGCGGTTATTTTAGATCAGTATTTATTGGCAGGCATCATATTTGTGGTAAAAAATACAGAACAAAAAAAAACTAGTTATATAATCACTTCACTCTTTTTTCTTTGTTTTTTATTTGAATTTACTATGAGTCACTCAATCAATAATAAAAAAATGTTTTTTTAACAAGCTTAGATAATAGTAAATAAAGAAAAAGAAGATCCGATCCTGTTAAATTTGCGTCGCATTTCCAATTGTGTTGACTCATTTCGTATATTTAATTCTATTTAGGAAGAATCTCCATCACGTGAAACAAGTTATGTTAAAATTACACTCAATAAAGGACAATAAACCGTTTAATGAAAGCAGTTCTTAATACAGTCGCAGTCAAAAAGAAATTGCCCGATAATTTAAATCATCGTCACATGTGATTACTTATTCATTTAATGTTACAAAAAATTTTTAATCTCCTACCCATAATTTTTAATTTATTGATGATTGATAACCTACATTAAATCGAATGAGTTTTCAATATTATCCAATTATCAGAAATTCAAATGGAATGTTATTCAATTCGCTTCAAATTGTCCGTCGTTTTGAATAATCTCAAGCAGAAAACTATAATGGTAACATTCAGGTTTCTTTTTTCAGAAAAAATCAACGTAGATGCTAATATAATCGTTGAAAAGTGGCGTTTGCACAAGGTGCAATCTCCGATCGAACTCAAACATGAAGAATCAAATGAGTGCGACCACTTTGAACCTCTTGAGTTCCATGGACATTGGGATGTCGCTGGATCAGGCAACTTGTTCAATAACGGTTTTACAGGTAGGCATACATACGAGTAGTGGCATTAATTATATACAGATAACAGGTTTTCAATAAATGGACTGTACAAATGCGCGCATGTATGACTTGGCCTAAAAACTAAAGAACTAACTCGAACATTAAACACGAACGAAAAACAATATTTAATATCTCACTTCATTCGTATTTTCTTTTCGTATCGTAATCCTAACCAAACCCAACCTGATCGACTACATAAGTGCATATTAAATCTCAAGTAGATCACACGACATAAGTAGACCGCATACCAAAGTAGAACCAAAACTTATTGACCGAAAAAAGGACTAACTATAGGTATAAATTACGGTCTCTTTTAATGTTTTTTTTTTAATCTTATTTCAGCAACATTAACTTTTTACGATCGAGAACTGCCCGTCTTAAAAGGAGGACCTTTGTTAAATGATAACTTCGTCTTTGAACAACTGCATTTCCACTGGAGCGACGATGACCACAGCGGTTGTGAACATATCTTCGAAGGACGAGCGTAAGTGTCCATCAAAAAGAAATCGGTTCATAATACTTTCGCGAAAGATATTCGGTGAAACAATAATAAATAAAAGTATGTTTATCTTCACGCAGATATTCTATGGAAGCTCATGCTGTTCACTACAATCAAAAGTACAATTCTTTTAAGGAAGCCNATTAAATTAAGTAATTATTTTTTTATTGGAACTGGTTTTTAAATCGTTTAATAATTTAACAAAAACTAACACAAGGTCCATGTTAATTAAAATATGGTATAAAATTAAAGTTAGAATCGTGAAATAAATTACGGTGTGATTAATTTTGCTTAATAGCAATATCTTTTTTAGGTATCTACATTTAGAAACTTAAAATCAACGCCATGCGAAAAAACAATTGTGAAAAACGTTAGACCAATACAAATACCAGAAAAAAAATTGGATATTTATTATGTACGATCGCACCGGAGAAGCTGAGATAGATCGAAACGTCGAGTTGAGAAAGAAATTCTAAAGAATTTAATAGTAACACTCTGCATTTCTAATATTTTCCCTTGTAGGGCTGTTTATTTAGAAAAAGTCAGTATTAACATTTTATAATATTGTAGTAAAGACTTGTTATTATTATTATAATTAACCTATTAGAGTTACA
>NW_020438898.1:19122-24228 GCF_000699045.2 Agrilus planipennis
ATACAAAATTAATATCGTAGTCGTAAAATTCTAAACGATAGTAAGGATTTTTATAATTTGCATTTACAATCAGGATTCGTACATTCATTTCCATCTTCTCCACACAAATCGGGCTTCAAGGATCCTGTTCCACTGCTTTTTTTGTCTTTTGTATCGGCGGTGCCAGTCTTCTCGGTAGTGCTGGTTGTACTTGTTAGAAAGGTCTCAGTAGCAGTGCCGATAGTATCACTTTCCTCTGTTACACATTCGTAATGCAAATTTTGGGCGGATGACACGTACTGAACTTTTTCAATATATTCCTCTAAGTCATCCTTTTCGTCGGCGCGTCTGTAGAACTTCTGGACGCTTTTGTCTTTGAAATATTCAAAGTTAACATCCAAAACGCCTCCTTCAACTGTAGAGGTTGATTTTGCCTCTACAGGAGTCTGCCACTGACCAACCGCTTTAATAGTTTCGGGGTAACTTATAGGCTTCTTGGCTTCCCGAGGCTCACGTTGCTGTAATTGTTCTTGGGGATAAAGCAGACTCCATAAGGAGCTCTTAGATTGCACTCTGGCGATGCTTTCTTCCATTTCCTTTGTAAACCAGTGTTTTTTCTGGGGCACCTGGACCTTCACCTTCAAAGGTTTACTGCCAGTTACAAGTCTTTTAACATTGATCAGTTTCTTGTGGACGAAATGTCTCGACTGATAAATTTCATTAACAGTAGGCAACGGAAATACGTTTCTTTCAAAAATTGAAAGCACATCGACGATCTCATCAATTGCTCGACAAATATAAACGTAAAAAATCACGTATACATTATGGTCGTAAGCTGTGATTATGTTTTTACGTAAAATTGAAGACCTACTCGACAATGCCTTCCCCGTGCTGCTGTTATCCGTCGATTCAGTCGATTGAACATTTGAACATATGATAATCGATTAAGAAAATTGCATCAGTAGGTACTAAGCGTCAGTATACTGATAGTTAAATGGGTTAAAATTGGTAAAATTTAAGACTTATTAAAACGGCAGTTATTTGGCTAGATAGCTATTAAGTAGTAGGACAATTTTTGTTGAAAATTATTTTTTCTAATCGCTTTAGTTTTCGAGTTATTCGAAGAAAACAACAGAGACTCCAACGGTAGATCAAGCGACGAACCCTATCGATTTAATTTTCGTTTTAACTAAACGCCCGAAGAACCAAGATCAACTTTTTGAAAAAGGTTCTTGCATCACTAGATAACTTATATTAAGTACTAGAAAAGGTATACTTTTATTTTTTTCTGCCCTTAAGGTTATCCAGTCTAAAATTAATGCATCAAACGAGGGCGTTTCTGGATTATTAATAATATGCTTCAGAATTACAGTGACGTCAAATAAACGTTACAAACAGGCACGTACGTAAATAATAATTAATTAAAAAAAATAGAATACTCATACAAAATTAATATCGTAGTCGTAAAATTCTAAACGATAGTAAGGATTTTTATAATTTGCATTTACAATCAGGATTCGTACATTCATTTCCATCTTCTCCACACAAATCGGGCTTCAAGGATCCTGTTCCACTGCTTTTTTTGTCTTTTGTATCGGCGGTGCCAGTCTTCTCGGTAGTGCTGGTTGTACTTGTTAGAAAGGTCTCAGTAGCAGTGCCGATAGTATCACTTTCCTCTGTTACACATTCGTAATGCAAATTTTGGGCGGATGACACGTACTGAACTTTTTCAATATATTCCTCTAAGTCATCCTTTTCGTCGGCGCGTCTGTAGAACTTCTGGACGCTTTTGTCTTTGAAATATTCAAAGTTAACATCCAAAACGCCTCCTTCAACTGTAGAGGTTGATTTTGCCTCTACAGGAGTCTGCCACTGACCAACCGCTTTAATAGTTTCGGGGTAACTTATAGGCTTCTTGGCTTCCCGAGGCTCACGTTGCTGTAATTGTTCTTGGGGATAAAGCAGACTCCATAAGGAGCTCTTAGATTGCACTCTGGCGATGCTTTCTTCCATTTCCTTTGTAAACCAGTGTTTTTTCTGGGGCACCTGGACCTTCACCTTCAAAGGTTTACTGCCAGTTACAAGTCTTTTAACATTGATCAGTTTCTTGTGGACGAAATGTCTCGACTGATAAATTTCATTAACAGTGGGCAATGGAAATACGTTTCTTTCAAAAATTGAAAGCACATCGACGATCTCATCAATTGCTCGACAAATATAAACGTAAAAAATCACGTATACATTATGGTCATAAGCTGTGATGATGTTTTTACGTAAAATTGAAGACCTACTCGACAATGCCTTCCCCGTGCTGCTGTTATCCGTCGATTCAGTCGATTGAACATTTTTCTCTAAAGGAATTTCCGTTGGTAATTCTTCCGCGAAGGGATCAAAATTTTCATTCACCTTATAACCATCATCGACTTCTTTTGGTTCTTTGGCAGCGCCTCCCTTTTTGGACCCCTTGTCAGTCTTGGCACTCCCTTTATCGCTTTTATCCTTTCCTTTCTTCTTATCGCCCTTTCCTCCTTTTCCTTTGCCACCTGGAGGTGGAGTCATGGGAAGATTGTAATAAGTTTTGTACCGCTTTTTGCACTCCTCTAAAGGGATGTCTTTTAGGTTTTCAGGTGGAGGTTTGTCAGTTTTGTACGAAGGCGGAGGTGGTTCTCTAGGTACATGGATCGTATTTTCCACATGCCATTCTGGCATTTTAAAAAACGATTGGACCAAGGATAATCCGGCTGCTCGTTGAAGATTATTCTCTTCTCTAGACGAATGCGTGACGAAATGTCTTTTAGGATCTACGTGAACTATCGATTTGAGCTGTTCAACTTTTTGTTCGATTATATCGAAATATGTACAAAGTATTGCATAAACTCGTCGAAATGTCACCAGATCCTCATTGGTTATAGTTACTTGTCTTTCTAATTTTTCCACTAACCAATTAAAATACTTGGTGTATTTATTCATCTCGGTACTTTGTTCTAGTATTTTGATAAGTGACGGAATATCTTTTGCTGTTTCTTCTTCGTCATTTTCAGGTTCAGTGCCTATCAATACAACATGAGGATGTTCTTCTGCTATTTTGATTTGTTCTTCAGACTGAGGAGGAAATAGCATTTCAAGTTCTTCACTCGTCGTATATTTTTGCAAAATCTTCTTCCTATTCGCTTCCAGTTGATCTTGAAACTTTCCCGCCTTTTCCTCCTCTACTTTCATCCCCATTTCCACATATTCGTCATAGGCTGTAAATATTTTCTTTCGTTCGAGAGCCTCGCATTTTATATCATGATATTTTGCCAGTTTCATCAATTTCGTTAACGATAAATTCCAATACAGTGGATCTGACGATCTACAGACACAATACCAACTAAAAAAGTTAGTAAAAACGGTAAGCCTTTGGACACATACCTTCTCAAGATGTAGTAAAGGTCCTCCAACTGTTCTACAACTTCCTTGTTGTATAAATACCTTACGCGCTTATCACAAGGCGAAAATTCTGTATTAATGGCTTCAAATATTTCCTTCTTGTTGTACGTGTAAACCTGAGCACGACTCGTTTTTCTCCTACGTTTCGGAAATACATATTCCAAACACTCTTCAATTAAACGACTTCTAACATTGTTCGCAATATGCTTTTCAATCTTTTCTTTTTTGTCTTTTTCGTCCCCACGAAACGCTGATGCGTGCATCACAATTACCAACTTCAAACTATCGGAAACGGTGGCAGGTTTAAAACGTAACTGCCATTGTTCGAGGTATATTCCTAGTAGATTCAAAAGGATCATTTCTAAATTTTAAAATAATACGTAACTAAGCCAACAAATAAATACGTATAAAACAATTAATTTTCATCTTTTACCTTCATCGTGCGTCTTAAACGACACAGGAAAATCATAAGTAGCTTCGGGCATTAAAATCTGTTCGTTCTTGTTAAAAAAGAACAACGACTTTACAGGTTTATCGGGAACTATGTCAGCAAACATTTCATATTTAGGATTCGGTATCCAATAATATCTTACAACTACGCATCCCAAATTCTCCATATGAAGATACTGAGTCATCATTTCTTTCTTGGAAAGGTCATAATCAAACAATAAATAAACCTTTCTGGTACCCATAACGTTTGAGCTGGGAGATATATCCAAACCGTTAATTTTTATATGAAATCGTTCACGTGTTGGTTGCGGTTCAACTTCCGGAGATTCGGGTTGAACCGGAGATTGTACCGATTCCGTTATTGTTTCAGTTACAGTTACTTCCTTGACTGTTTCCTGTTTGAAAATATCATGCCAAATGGGCACCGAAGAAACTATTAAATTGTCTAATTCGGGTCTCTGTCTGTCCAACAAATCCCTTGCTATGGTAAATCTGAATAAAATTTAGAAATAGAATCCGAACTTTCGAAAAATGACGGAATTGTACCTCGATCTAGGTAAAACATCTTTCTTTTTCTGTACTTCTGTAGGTATTCGGACATAATCGACGGAAGGTAGCTCGCATTTTTCTAACGGTGTCATCACAGCAAAGTGAGTAGGACCCCGTTGACCTGGAAGCGGTTTTAGATAATGGGGCATTTTCCAGAATCCGGGACAACCCCTTTGTGGATCAGGTTCCGTGTATCTTTTTTCGTAATATTCTCTTAACCGAATTTCGTTCGTTTGACGCAGTTCTTCAAAACTATTCATAAGAAGGTCGCCTGGATCATTCATTCAAAATGGGACACAAAAATTAAGATGTGTAAAAAAGAAAACAACTTTACCCGGTTGTCTATTTAAATTTTTGCAAAGCTTTTCGTGTATCTTTTTTCTTCTTTCCAACCAGACGTTCCAGTTCTTTAACCTGTTGTCTAGCATATGTTCAACTTGCCGGGCCCTCTCTTTAACCGAAATGGCCATTCTACATTTACATTTTTTTCCCGTACATACCGGGCAAATGGAATTAATATCAATGATTTCATCGATATTGGGAAGATCCGTGAAAGACATTTCTTATTTTACAAAGTATTGTACAGTCTGACAACTCTGCTAGACAGATACATAGACAATGACAATTCGTAATCTATTTAGAAAATTTTTTTTTACAGGTTACCACAAAAAAAAACGGGACTTCCGAAAATGGGTAACC
>NW_020438898.1:24916-31010 GCF_000699045.2 Agrilus planipennis
ATACAAAATTAATATCGTAGTCGTAAAATTCTAAACGATAGTAAGGATTTTTATAATTTGCATTTACAATCAGGATTCGTACATTCATTTCCATCTTCTCCACACAAATCGGGCTTCAAGGATCCTGTTCCACTGCTTTTTTTGTCTTTTGTATCGGCGGTGCCAGTCTTCTCGGTAGTGCTGGTTGTACTTGTTAGAAAGGTCTCAGTAGCAGTGCCGATAGTATCACTTTCCTCTGTTACACATTCGTAATGCAAATTTTGGGCGGATGACACGTACTGAACTTTTTCAATATATTCCTCTAAGTCATCCTTTTCGTCGGCGCGTCTGTAGAACTTCTGGACGCTTTTGTCTTTGAAATATTCAAAGTTAACATCCAAAACGCCTCCTTCAACTGTAGAGGTTGATTTTGCCTCTACAGGAGTCTGCCACTGACCAACCGCTTTAATAGTTTCGGGGTAACTTATAGGCTTCTTGGCTTCCCGAGGCTCACGTTGCTGTAATTGTTCTTGGGGATAAAGCAGACTCCATAAGGAGCTCTTAGATTGCACTCTGGCGATGCTTTCTTCCATTTCCTTTGTAAACCAGTGTTTTTTCTGGGGCACCTGGACCTTCACCTTCAAAGGTTTACTGCCAGTTACAAGTCTTTTAACATTGATCAGTTTCTTGTGGACGAAATGTCTCGACTGATAAATTTCATTAACAGTAGGCAACGGAAATACGTTTCTTTCAAAAATTGAAAGCACATCGACGATCTCATCAATTGCTCGACAAATATAAACGTAAAAAATCACGTATACATTATGGTCGTAAGCTGTGATTATGTTTTTACGTAAAATTGAAGACCTACTCGACAATGCCTTCCCCGTGCTGCTGTTATCCGTCGATTCAGTCGATTGAACATTTGAACATATGATAATCGATTAAGAAAATTGCATCAGTAGGTACTAAGCGTCAGTATACTGATAGTTAAATGGGTTAAAATTGGTAAAATTTAAGACTTATTAAAACGGCAGTTATTTGGCTAGATAGCTATTAAGTAGTAGGACAATTTTTGTTGAAAATTGTTTTTTCTAATTGCTTTAGTTTTCAAGTTATTCGAAGAAAACAACAGAGACTCCAACGGTAGATCAAGCGACGAACCTTATCGATTTAATTTTCGTTTTGAACATTTTGAAAAAGGTTCTTGCATCACTTGATAACTTATATTAAGTACTAGAAAAGGTATACTTTTATTTTTTTCTGCCCTTAAGGTTATCCAGTCTAATGATTAATGCATCAAACGGGGGCGTTTCTCGATTATTAATAATATGCTTCAGAATTACAGTGACGTCAAATAAACGTTACAAACAGGCACGTACTTATTGGTGTTTATTGATAAGAAGAGTTTGGCAGAAATAAATAATAATTAATTAAAAAAATAGAATACTTATACAAAATTAATATCATAATCGTAAAATTCTAAACGATAGTAAGGATTTTTATAATTTGCATTTACAATCAGGATTCGTACATTCATTTCCATCTTCTCCACACAAATCGGGCTTCAAGGATCCTGTTCCACTGCTTTTTTTGTCTTTTGTATCGGCGGTGCCAGTCTTCTCGGTAGTGCTGGTTGTACTTGTTAGAAAGGTCTCAGTAGCAGTGCCGATAGTATCACTTTCCTCTGTTACACATTCGTAATGCAAATTTTGGGCGGATGACACGTACTGAACTTTTTCAATATATTCCTCTAAGTCATCCTTTTCGTCGGCACGTCTGTAGAACTTCTGGACGCTTTTGTCTTTGAAATATTCAAAGTTAACATCCAAAACGCCTCCTTCAACTGTAGAGGTTGATTTTGCCTCTACAGGAGTCTGCCACTGACCAACCGCTTTAATAGTTTCGGGGTAACTTATAGGCTTCTTGGCTTCCCGAGGTTCACGTTGCTGTAATTGTTCTTGTGGATAAAGCAGACTCCATAAGGAGCTCTTAGATTGCACTCTGGCGATGCTTTCTTCCATTTCCTTTGTAAACCAGTGTTTTTTCTGGGGCACCTGGACCTTCACCTTCAAAGGTTTACTGCCAGTTACAAGTCTTTTAACATTGATCAGTTTCTTGTGGACGAAATGTCTCGACTGATAAATTTCATTAACAGTGGGCAATGGAAATACGTTTCTTTCAAAAATTGAAAGCACATCGACGATCTCATCAATTGCTCGACAAATATAAACGTAAAAAATCACGTATACATTATGGTCATAAGCTGTGATGATGTTTTTACGTAAAATTGAAGACCTACTCGACAGTGCTTTCCCCGTGCTGCTGTTATCCGTCGATTCAGTCGATTGAACATTTTTCTCTAAAGGAATTTCCGTTGGTAATTCTTCCGCGAAGGGATCAAAATTTTCATTCACCTTATAACCATCATCGACTTCTTTTGGTTCTTTGGCAGCGCCTCCCTTTTTGGACCCCTTGTCAGTCTTGGCACTCCCTTTATCGCTTTTATCCTTTCCTTTCTTCTTATCGCCCTTTCCTCCTTTTCCTTTGCCACCTGGAGGTGGAGTCATGGGAAGATTGTAATAAGTTTTGTACCGCTTTTTGCACTCCTCTAAAGGGATGTCTTTTAGGTTTTCAGGTGGAGGTTTGTCAGTTTTGTACGAAGGCGGAGGTGGTTCTCTAGGTACATGGATCGTATTTTCCACATGCCATTCTGGCATTTTAAAAAACGATTGGACCAAGGATAATCCGGCTGCTCGTTGAAGATTATTCTCTTCTCTAGACGAATGCGTGACGAAATGTCTTTTAGGATCTACGTGAACTATCGATTTGAGCTGTTCAACTTTTTGTTCGATTATATCGAAATATGTACAAAGTATTGCATAAACTCGTCGAAATGTCACCAGATCCTCATTGGTTATAGTTACTTGTCTTTCTAATTTTTCCACTAACCAATTAAAATACTTGGTGTATTTATTCATCTCGGTACTTTGTTCTAGTATTTTGATAAGTGACGGAATATCTTTTGCTGTTTCTTCTTCGTCATTTTCAGGTTCAGTGCCTATCAATACAACATGAGGATGTTCTTCTGCTATTTTGATTTGTTCTTCAGACTGAGGAGGAAATAGCATTTCAAGTTCTTCACTCGTCGTATATTTTTGCAAAATCTTCTTCCTATTCGCTTCCAGTTGATCTTGAAACTTTCCCGCCTTTTCCTCCTCTACTTTCATCCCCATTTCCACATATTCGTCATAGGCTGTAAATATTTTCTTTCGTTCGAGAGCCTCGCATTTTATATCATGATATTTTGCCAGTTTCATCAATTTCGTTAACGATAAATTCCAATACAGTGGATCTGACGATCTACAGACACAATACCAACTAAAAAAGTTAGTAAAAACGGTAAGCCTTTGGACACATACCTTCTCAAGATGTAGTAAAGGTCCTCCAACTGTTCTACAACTTCCTTGTTGTATAAATACCTTACGCGCTTATCACAAGGCGAAAATTCTGTATTAATGGCTTCAAATATTTCCTTCTTGTTGTACGTGTAAACCTGAGCACGACTCGTTTTTCTCCTACGTTTCGGAAATACATATTCCAAACACTCTTCAATTAAACGACTTCTAACATTGTTCGCAATATGCTTTTCAATCTTTTCTTTTTTGTCTTTTTCGTCCCCACGAAACGCTGATGCGTGCATCACAATTACCAACTTCAAACTATCGGAAACGGTGGCAGGTTTAAAACGTAACTGCCATTGTTCGAGGTATATTCCTAGTAGATTCAAAAGGATCATTTCTAAATTTTAAAATAATACGTAACTAAGCCAACAAATAAATACGTATAAAACAATTAATTTTCATCTTTTACCTTCATCGTGCGTCTTAAACGACACAGGAAAATCATAAGTAGCTTCGGGCATTAAAATCTGTTCGTTCTTGTTAAAAAAGAACAACGACTTTACAGGTTTATCGGGAACTATGTCAGCAAACATTTCATATTTAGGATTCGGTATCCAATAATATCTTACAACTACGCATCCCAAATTCTCCATATGAAGATACTGAGTCATCATTTCTTTCTTGGAAAGGTCATAATCAAACAATAAATAAACCTTTCTGGTACCCATAACGTTTGAGCTGGGAGATATATCCAAACCGTTAATTTTTATATGAAATCGTTCACGTGTTGGTTGCGGTTCAACTTCCGGAGATTCGGGTTGAACCGGAGATTGTACCGATTCCGTTATTGTTTCAGTTACAGTTACTTCCTTGACTGTTTCCTGTTTGAAAATATCATGCCAAATGGGCACCGAAGAAACTATTAAATTGTCTAATTCGGGTCTCTGTCTGTCCAACAAATCCCTTGCTATGGTAAATCTGAATAAAATTTAGAAATAGAATCCGAACTTTCGAAAAATGACGGAATTGTACCTCGATCTAGGTAAAACATCTTTCTTTTTCTGTACTTCTGTAGGTATTCGGACATAATCGACGGAAGGTAGCTCGCATTTTTCTAACGGTGTCATCACAGCAAAGTGAGTAGGACCCCGTTGACCTGGAAGCGGTTTTAGATAATGGGGCATTTTCCAGAATCCGGGACAACCCCTTTGTGGATCAGGTTCCGTGTATCTTTTTTCGTAATATTCTCTTAACCGAATTTCGTTCGTTTGACGCAGTTCTTCAAAACTATTCATAAGAAGGTCGCCTGGATCATTCATTCAAAATGGGACACAAAAATTAAGATGTGTAAAAAAGAAAACAACTTTACCCGGTTGTCTATTTAAATTTTTGCAAAGCTTTTCGTGTATCTTTTTTCTTCTTTCCAACCAGACGTTCCAGTTCTTTAACCTGTTGTCTAGCATATGTTCAACTTGCCGGGCCCTCTCTTTAACCGAAATGGCCATTCTACATTTACATTTTTTTCCCGTACATACCGGGCAAATGGAATTAATATCAATGATTTCATCGATATTGGGAAGATCCGTGAAAGACATTTCTTATTTTACAAAGTATTGTACAGTCTGACAACTCTGCTAGACAGATACATAGACAATGACAATTCGTAATCTATTTAGAAAATTTTTTTTTACAGGTTACCACAAAAAAAAACGGGACTTCCGAAAATGGGTTTATTCTAAATTAACTTTAGTGATTGTAAAAATTAAATACAGAAATGGCAGATGATGTATCCGAAGAAGAAACGAATGTCGTTCAAAGTAAATACCGAATAACAATTTGATAAGAAATCTGTTTTCCAAAAAATTAAACATTTTTAGTACAAGAACCAGAAGAGAAAGACGCCGGCGTGACCGACGAAAGGGTTAAATTTGTTCAAACAGTCGCTTTAGCTGAGGGTGAATTAGATAGTCCGATTAATATCAACTTAACATATACCGTGCCAATTGACCTACCCCCCTTATACTTTGCGCATTACGAAGTTTTAACGAAAAAAGTAAAATTAAAAAACAACGGCAGAACAAGCAAGTCACTCAAATTTTACTTAACAATTAAAAATTAAAGTTCTAACTTTTAGTGGTTTTAAATTGTACTTGGCAACCAAAACAACCTGTGCCCTATTTAGTGGGCGGTCCGTTCACTGATAGATACGAATTTTCACAATTGCATTTCCACTGGGGTAACACATGCATGGAAGGAAGTGAACACACCGTGGATGGAGTACAACTACCCCTCGAAATGCATGTGGTGCACTTCAAAACTGAATACCTTACACATGAAAAAGCGGTCAAACAACCCGACGGAATTGCTATAGTGGTCTACCTCTTCCAAGTAAACGAATAATAAACACAAAAACAAAACAAAACTAAAATTCTAAAAATAAAAAAAACAACACCTTAATCATAGTCGACTTGTTAAACAATTGTTGATAAAAGTTTTGTAAAAATTCTGATGGTGCCATCAGATTTTAAGTGCGGCTTAATATGCAGCAGATAACTGTACCATAATAGGGAAAATGTCCAAAAAATTATAAACACAAAAAAGCGCACCTAA
Source organism: Agrilus planipennis (assembly GCF_000699045.2). Lineage (NCBI taxonomy): Eukaryota > Metazoa > Arthropoda > Insecta > Coleoptera > Buprestidae > Agrilus > Agrilus planipennis. The sequence continues at coordinate 30,910 of NW_020438898.1, forward strand.
ATTTCCGACCTATTAAGCAGCTTTTCTAAATGTTCTAATACGTGAAATATATGCAAAAATATGTGCAGAATCTGATGGTGCCATCAGATTTTAAGTGCGGC
>NW_020438898.1:34329-47930 GCF_000699045.2 Agrilus planipennis
TAGTTAATAATGATTTCATTTGATAAGCACAAAAAACATCTAATTTTAGTCTAAAAAGATTACTTACCATTTTCAAAATCAACGCAACACTCTACAAAACACAAACATCACGCTAAAACATTCGACTTTTTCGCGCAAAACGAAATAAATTGTTTTGAATGCCCGCGAGTTCCTACACCATATGATTTTAAAAGGATTGCTGAATGTTTTGAAATCGACGTTCATTTTACCGACCCACTTGTACATTTGAACTACTATTTCATTAACCGGTAATAACAGGCTTAATTTTTAAAAAGTTAGTTTCAAATTATCAATTACATTGCAATTATTCATATTTAATGAAACGTTTCGATATCTATAACAAGAAATGCCCGAAATATACACATCCATGCTGACACCAAATCAGCTGCGGCACAGTTGCTTTTTCGCATTTAAAAAGGTAATTTAAAAATCAAATTTTAATTTGTTTTTATGCCCTAACATTAATTCATTCAAGCGGACCGCATGAAACGTTTTAATGAAAAAAATAATTACTTCGTTTTTAAACTTTTTTAGAAAGTCCTAAACTAACTTTTTTTATTATTTTAGACATGAAATTATTACATCATGATGCTTAAGGACCCAAAATAGACTCTACAATAACTCTAAAAATATATCAAGACAACGCAATAATTACGTACCCTGAGAACATTCAAAAATGTTGCCTATTAAAACTATAACTGAGCCAAAAAGGGTAAAACAGCAAAACGAGCTTTTAAGTATACTAAAACAAAGCTAAGAGAACACAAGCTCAATTGTAAACTAACGACAACATAAACATTTATTTATTTACACCACTTTACACTGACGAAAGATACGCTCCTTAAAAATAGTCTTGTGATTGTCGTTTCTAACGCAGTTTTCTTATTCACAGGCCCATTACAACTTCCAAAAACAATACGTGCCAGTACAGCAAACCCTGCATTCATTCAAATACACCTGTTTTTCCTTTTACAAAATACAAACTGGCAATTACAATTTCCTTTATTATTGTCGCTTGAGGATAAAATAAATCAAAAAAAAAGAAAATTAAAATGGCACTACTACCAAACTATATATACAAATACAGTGTACAATTGTGGACTTTGAAGTCCAAAAATAAATATAAAATTATCTTACGACAATATCTCTTCATTTTCTCCACTTCATCATTTAATATAATATAATAATTACACGCAAATAAATTACAAAGACACGATAATTAATTATTTAAGGGCAGTAGTTGCGGTTAATAGAAAGTATTGCACTACAGAAAAATAACCAAATAATAAATAGAACTTCCTTGGTTCTATTTCCAACAACAACTCGAATTACACATTTTCTTCACCGGTGCAAAAATAACAAAAAAGATTAAGATTAAAAAACAATAAAAAAAGAGACTCCCTATTTCTCTTTTTTTTTTTTCTTTCTTAAATAAGGCTGGGTCATTGGTCCCAAACCTGTAAAATGTTTCACAGTTTACAGAAATACGCTCGTTAAAAATGACCTTCAATACACGGACTCGGGCAACAAGTGGAATGTTTTTAATATACATACTTTTCATTTATTTTACTTTCTTATGAATTATAACATTTTTTTGGTATCGCGAAGGATGGTTGATAAATGGCACTGAAATCAGTTCACGCGGTCATATCTAACGAGCTCTCCGACAAAAAAGTTCGGCTACATTTTATTTACAATATAATCAAAAATTGCTATACTCGATTTGTACATCTAACTCAATTATTCTAGCTAAAAAACGCTTTAATTCATCCACTTTCGACAGTTTGGGGCCCCGCACATACACGATATCTTATGCTGGTCGTCTTCAATGTCAAATTTGTAGTCGTATGCCAACTAAAATATCAATTTGGATTTAAAAAATGCCTAATATATATGATACCGACCTTCATATTGATAATTACAACATTAATACCATCTCTTTATAGCGGTGTATCAGTTTAATGAATGCTTTAAAGAAAATTATTATAATAATAAAAAACAAAAACTTACCTCTTCACCTCTTTGAATTCGTCTTTTGGCGAAAATAATTATTCTAAGATCCCTATCGACCTCTACTATTTCTGCAACACAATTCGGGTTACAGGAGTGATTTATGTACCTAGCTAAGCCACCAGACAATGTGGCATCTATGACTCTCTCCTCATCTAGCCGGAACATATAAATACCTCGATTCTACAATGGAAAGTTTCATGTATTAAAACAGGTTAAATATAATATAGATAAGTTGAAAATTTACTTTAGCCTCATATTTCTTTTCTCTCGTCTCTGCAAGTTCTGTTCTAATAATTTCTCCAATATATTCGATCACCATGGTGTGTTTTTCCAAGTCTCTGGCAGCATACAGGCCCAATCCTTGAATTTTCGACCTAGAATTTATGTTGCGTCTTAAAAGTAAATATTTCTTGGACTGAAGTCATAAAAATTGCTTACCTGGCAAGGTAAACATTGTTTCTCCATTCTTGTTTCATTTTCTTGTATTGAGAGCTTTTTGAGTGAACGAACTGTTTACTATAAGGACACACAGCCTCGTTCATGCCTTGTGCAGTGGGAACAAAAACAGGCCTGACCGAAGACCCTGTCCTCTGAGTATGGGGCCGTTTCCAATGAAACTGATTCCTTAGTTTCGGCTCTGTTCTGGCCGCCCCTGACGGATTTATTGCGAGCGGAAGCTCCAACAGAGGATTCCTGCCATATTTAAATTTATAATCGGCCAAGGTTTCTATCCCTGCAAAAATATGAAGAAAAAAGTTAATCGTTGTGCACACTTAAGAATTATAGGTAGATAGCTAACAAAAATTTGTGTAAGTTACCTGGTAAACTTTCAAGAACTCGTACAACTGCTGGTTCTGTCAGTCCAAAAAGATCTTCCCCATTAACGAACTTGGGGAACATTTGTAGACACTGGTTTTCTCGTCTAAGTTGGGCGATTTTCTCCAAAATGGGAACCCACGCGGCTTTGGGCGTGCTCTCTCTGTACTCCACGTCCTCTTCAGGAGGATCCTGTACCAGTACCCGGAACTCTGGTCGTCCAGAAACGTCATGAATTGAACAAATGTACCGACATCGTTTATTCAAATGCCTAGTGCTCCAATAAAATCTAATGATTTTGTACCCAATCGGATAAATATAGTTTGCTGTGTGGAAATTTTGAAGTTGATGGGGCAAGAGTTGACCGACGTTCAAAAATATCAAACTACCGACCCGGAGGAGGTTGTTGGTATCTGACGAGTGCTGCATAACAGCTGCAACTTGTCTGTTTTCATCCCTGTTCACGTATACCCGACGCCATACCGATAAAGTCGTCAACTCGTTGTCTTTTTCGTTTTTCGGGTAGTGAGACGTGCAATAGATTGTTTTGTTCTTATAAAACACACATCCGTCTTTGACCGCACAACCGAGGTGGTACACGTTCAAACACCGAGTCTTAAAGCAGCGTATTGTGGCCCCCAATTTGCTGCAGAAAACGCAGACGGTCACTAGGCTTAGTTGGAGAGCGTTCTCAAGATTCATAAGAGCGCCGTTGACCGTTTCATACACCCCGTCAGACCAAAGACCACAGTTAAGGTGCACCCACTTATCTACATCGAAGTTGAGGAGTCGCGCAGTGCCGTCTGAAACACCGTCGCTGATTCCATGGCAAAACATGCACTTTCGTGTGTCTTCGAAATTCTTTTGCGACCTTACCGTTATACCCATTCTGAAATAAAAACCATTTGTTAAAAACATTTTACACAGCACTTAATTTAATACTTACCGATATAGCAATTCCATTATTTCGTTTTCTGTCGGTTTCTTGTGTTTTATTACAGGCTGAAGAGCTCCGTAAGTCCAATAGCGATATTTCATTTGCTTCCAAGACTTATCTTGTTTACTAATTGGTACACTGGAATTTTTCTTTTGGTCGAATTGGAACGATTTCGTCAAGAAGTTAGTGTCAGGTTTTACATCCACGTCCATGGCGTCAAAATTATCTGATCGGAATAAGTTTACGTCCATTTTTGTCATGTCTGGTTTCTTTTCGTATGAGAACACATCACTTTCGTAGTTGGGCTTTTTATTTCGAAGACTATCTTCCTTATGGCTCAAATGATCAACTATTGCAGCAGCCTAAAATTAAGAAAAAAAAATAATACTGAGAGTGTACAATTGATGAAACCGAAAAGAAAATGTGCTAAAACTACGTTAATCTGTTCAATAATTAAAATTTTTATTTTAAAAAATCGTGAAGCTATCGAAAACTTCCTTTTGTAATTACCTTATCTTCCGTTAAAGATGGTGATCTATGCATTATAGCAAACTGCATGTAACAAGCTGAACTACAAAAGTACAATTCGTCTCCATCGCCTAATAAATCTGTGTCCTTAGAAAGGAATGGCAATTCAGATACTTTCTTCCTAATCATGCTGTTAAGTATAACTACATCACAATGCCTGCAGAATTTTGCTGCCCCATTGAGAATACTTTGAATGTCAATTGGTGCTAAAAAATATAAAATAATTTTAAAAAATTAGTAAAGGTAAAGATAAAAATGTTTAGTTACCTCCTTCCCTGCCATCTTTCCCTTTAGTTCGATACAATCCCAACTTTTGACCTGGAGGAGTACTGGTTCTTTCGACGATTTGATAACTAGTAGGAGGTGGAATGTGTAAAAGGTTTGCCAAGTCTCGAAGAACCCCCATTATGTCTTCAGCAGCTGAAGAGGTTAATGTCAAAGTAACTGTAACATTTCCAGAGTCCCTTAGAGGTATTGGAGGAGTCTGACTAAATTTAGTCTTTACACCCATAAATTCTCTTCCAATATTTTCTTTGTCCACATCTGCATAATCCTTTATGTATGGTCCAACTGGTTTCAGCCTTATAGGTATAGGAACGATGAGTGGAATTACAGGTGACAACCTCATTTTCTTTGCCTTTTCCTCTTCACTAACCTCGTCATCTTCATCGTCTTCTTCGATGAGTTTTAATCCCAAGAACTTGCTGTATGATTCCGGTAAGGTAGTTTCTGGTGAAGAACTACTAATAATAGAATCAGGAGTATCGTTGTCTCTACTGAACAATTCAAACTTCCTATCTTCGTCATTGTCAAATTTGATAAGTGGGAACTCTTGGTCGTAGAAACCTCGCTGAGTAGATGGCGGAGGTTTTTCTGGTAACGGTTCCAAAGGACCGTACGGCTTTGTATTGTAGTAATCAGTAAAGCCTGGTACGGTGGCATTCCCATAAGAACCAGTAAGATCACCGTAACGAGAATCATAATTCTTTAAACTAACTTTGGATAAGTCACCAGAACCAAATACAGGCACAATTGCATAATTTTTACCAAGAACAGGCTCTTGAACGACCATCGCAGGCAACGTTCTCAACTGTGATAACACCCCGTCTATATAAGAGTCGTAATCTTCCTCCACCTTCGAACATTTTCTCTGTCGTTTCTTGGGAGGCCCACCGGCAGATTCTTTATTTAACAACTGATTCTGCCTTCTCTTCTGTTGGTAGACTCTTCTCTTCAACTTTTTCAACTCTTCTTTCTGATCAGCTGCAGATCTTTCGACCATATCCAATGACTCCATCTCTTCCTTAATCTGTATGTCAGAACGACTTTGATCAGAAACTTCAGAGTGTTGTGACGACTCATCGACCAATTCTTTTTTAACTTCTAGTGGCGTTAAAATTGGACTTTGCTGAGACGAAACGGACATTGGCTCCTTCTTGATGACTAATGGAGGTGTCTGAAGGCTGGAATCTTGGCTACATGACGATCTGGGAGTAGGAGGCGACAACAGCTCGTCCCTACTTGACGTACGACTCGGTGGAAGACATTTTTTCACGTCAATATGTAACTGAGTAGTCGCAGGTGTTGAAACATGCAGTTGTTGTTGATGCAATGTTTGATTTTGTTGCTGTTGCATCGACTGATTTTGCTGCTGTTGTACTGGTTGACTTTGTTGCTGCTGTAGCAACACTTGATTCTGCTGCTGCAGCAACACTTGATTCTGCTGTTGATTTTGTATAGATTGATTTTGTTGCTGAATCGATTGATTCTGTTGTGAAATAGGTTGGCTTTGCTGTTGAATAGATTGACTCGGTTGTAAAATAGATTGACTTTGCTGGTACATAGATTGATTTTGTTGCTGCGAAATTTGTTGTTGATGCAACGCATTTTGCTGTTGTTGTAAAACCTGTTGCGATTGTTGTTGTTGCTGAAAGCTTTGTTGTTGTTGCTGCTGAAAGCTTTGTTGTTGTTGCTGCTGAAAGGTTTGTTGTTGTTGTTGCTGAACAGGTTTCGAAATAAAGGACGTTTCTCTACTAAAGATCGTTCGAGCTTGTGTTGTTTTGAGTGCCTGACTGGTGGATGTGGGTGCTTCGGTTTGTTGTAAAAGTGGAGGCAACAAAGGGGTAGGTGTAGGAGGCACGGGACGAGCTAACTGCGCCTCCAAGCTTGGAACTATAGGTAAACTAGGTGCTGTGGTAGTTGTATTATTACTACTGCTGGTCGAAACCAAACTAGAAGGAGACGCTGTAGTTAAAGATTGCGTCGTTACACAGCCTGTATTTTGAAGCAATTGCTTCAGCAGTACATTCTGCGAATCTTCTATTTTAATCGAATTACCAGCAACATGAGTGAACTTTATACTATTATTTATTATCACAGCGGACGTTGATGTACCCCTCTGAGGCACAACCTCTTCCTTTTTCTTGTTGTCTTTAGAACCGTTATCTTCTTCTGTATGTGCAGAGGATTTAGATGTAAAATTGGTTCTAGTGAGCTGCGTATGCAGAAGGGTTCCTGAGGACGATACTGTCGGTTTAAATGAATCATTTGATTGGGATACAGACGTCGTGTGAGAACTGTTTCCGGTTGAAGATACAGAATGAACTTGAGGTTGTTGTTGCAATAAGGTGGTAACCACTGGAGAAACCACGTGAGGTTGAGCACTTATTAAGGAAGGGCTAAAAGCTGTTCGTGATATTGACATAGGTGTTTCGAGGATGCTAGCAGTTGTTATCGTACTGGGAGAAGTTTGAGCTACTGTGGCCGCTGGATGGGACTGAAGCATGGCATTCAAACTTAATGAGCCCTTCTTGGCTTGGGGAGAAGACGTACGGGGAACGCTACTTTCTGTTGCAGAAGTGATTACAGATGAAGAACGGTATAGAGGAGGGGCCTGGGAAATCACCTGAACACTTGAGGACGCCAGTGAAGTAGTAGATGTTGCCAACGATTTATGCTGCTGCTGTTGTTGCTGCTGCTGTTGGTTGTCTGCACTTATGCAAGAATTACGATTTGAAAGTAAATTTGTAATAACAGTTGATGAGGATGTCGAAGAAGATGGTGTTAAAGATGCAGTTACTTGAGAAGATGGAGATTCTGATATAGAACTGTTGGTTTTAGTAAATGAACCAGTAAAAGATAAACTACCGGTGTGCTCACTTCTTTTCTGTATAATTGCTGTTGTTAAAATTGTATTCTGCTGCTGTTCACTAACTGGCATGGGTCTAGAAATTTTAGGGGGTTCTTTACCTACAGCAGGTTCCTTTGGGTCTGTACTTTTCACAAGGGTTGTAACATTAGCCGAAGAAGTTACGGTCGTTGTATGCAGAGAAGACAATAAAGTGCGCAGTTGTTGTGACACGTTTGCCATATTGGTGGTCAGTTCAGTGGGTTGTGAAAGAGGCGATAGTTGAGGCATAGCGGTCGCCTTAGTCGTGCTTTTTATTGCTACGAAGCTGCTATCTGTACTATCTTTTTCAGTCGTTTTTGGAAGCGGTGCACGAGAAGGTGTTAAAGGGGGAGGAGTGACTTTCAATTTCTCCTTTTTCCTTTCGCTTTCCTGAGAAGATGAGGTATTGACGAAACTAGTTGCAGGTGACTTCTTAACAGCATCTTCCAAGACAGTGGGAGGTTCGCCAGTTATGTTTTCGATCATATCTAGAACGTCCTCGAATGAATCGAACTCTCCCGTAATTCCTTTCCCGTCTCTTCTCCTGCTTTCTAGGGCCTGCAGAGCGATATTATCAAGCATTTGTTCCTGCGAAGGAGTTGGAGAAGGTATGGAAATGACAACAGACTTATCGGTGTCACCATCGCTATGCCCTTCAACAGACTGAGATGTAATAAACGATGCAGACATAGATTCCCCACTTCTACTACCTATCTGCATATTGGTTTGTTTCTCTTGGATTACGTGAGCTGTCATCTTTAATTCGGGAGCGTTATGAACTATAACTGGCGATGATCTCTTAGTTACAACAGGACTTGGAAGTCTCTGTATACAATCACTTACAATAACGTTTGCGATCTGAATTGTTTCGATCTTTCTTAAAGACACTTCTTGAGGGGATTCTACAATTTCTTTTTTAAAGAAATGTTTAGTGACTTGTTTTTCTTCCGCAGGTTCTTTTTCGATAGATTTCGATTTCTGTTCGGCTGCAATTTTTTCAGGGAATTCTTTCTTCGATTTATCATCGTCGTTAGTGGAGCTATCTGGCGATACCGAACCATCTTCGAAGATTTTCTTTGGCAAACCTGTATCCTGTGTCGACAAAGATAGAGAAGACGACGGTTTATCAATGACCCTTACGTTGGGAAGTTTACTTAAATCACTTGCACTTATAACTGGAATGGTAAATCTAGATGGCAGTACAGAGGCGTTTCCACTGACTATAGTCAAAGGCGAAGCCGAAGTTATAAGCTTGGGAACACTAATAATATTACTTCGGGCAATACTAGTTTTAATTGGCAGAATAAAATTCGTAATGCCAGAAGTAATAGTGCTCCCGGTAGTCAATTTTGAAGGTTGGGAAGCGATAACAACATTTGCATTTGTTTTGGTAAAGATTGCCGACTGGGTAGAATTTCCAGAACCCTTGGTGTTGCTAATAGAAGTAACAGTTAAGTATGTAGTAGTGTTTTCGTTAGTGCTAACGTTAGTTAATTTAACGTTGTTAGCGGATTGGATAGACTGAACGAAAGATGTGTGAGTTCTTGGGATGTTAGATAAAACAATGGGGCTTGCTTGTGGCTGTGGCGAAGAAGAGATCATTGTGGATTTCTGATGTGAATTAGCTGCATATCTGTGGATTTCATTTATATGTTTGTTATTAATGAATTCCTGTTTAAACAACTTCTGTTTTCTTGATCCCTCATCTATAAGTTCTTCAAAGTCTTCTTTGGTTGATATCTGTTCCTCTGGAGATTTAATATTGGGATCAATTATAACAATTTCTGAATCTTCTAAGTTCGATATGAGTTCTTCGTCAGCAGACTGAGTGTAATTTTCTGGAGAACCTTCGTGAGCTGTATCTTCTTGGTCTGGAGAATCTGGAACCTCGCGCATCGTTAACAATCGTTTGGAAGAAATTTCTTGGACAAGATAGTTTCCTGCAGTTACGTCTTGAGTTTTTCCCTGCATTATCATTTCTTCGTCACTTGTTGTGGGGCTTTGAATGGCTACATTCACAATCTGCATATTTTTGCTGTTCATTTCACCCATATCGTCGCCATAATCACCATCATCGTCTTCTTTGTCTGAATATTGGGCATCCCCCGAAATATCCACCACCATGTTTCCCGGAAATAAGAGAAATTCATCCCCAATCTGCTCTGACTCTAAGGGACTCGCTATTACTTCATTGATGTCTGATTGTGAAAAAGTTTCTATAACTGTTATATCGTCACCGTCATTTTGCTGTGCTGCAGAGCTCAGTGATACTTCTGTCGATACGACGCCGTTATCATCGTCGTAGTCCATCATATCTTCACATGGTATCCTTTTGCCACCAGGACTAGTTGTGTTTAAAACCACAACAGGTCTTTGGCCACTACTCTGTTCTTTTAAGTCTGTAGTTTCGGGGACTTTCTTTCCCGAAATAATTCTATGTTGTAACGGTCTGCTAGTGGAAGTATTCGGTGGGGGAGTTACTGGTGGAGAAGAACTATCTTCGAACTCATTGTAATCGCTGCTAACCAAAGAGGAAACTTTACTGGTGGCAAAAGATTGCAGGTTTGTTTTTGCCGGTGATTTTTTTTTAAGTATGGACACTTTACTCAAATGGGACTCCTTTTTCATCCTCATGGGAACAACCGAAGCCTCCCCAGATGATTCAGATTTATCGTCTTTGTTTTCTGGGACACGTTTAGCGCCACGGCCGAAGCTGTTCCACATAGGAGAGCCACCCCTCAAACCCAGTTTAATAAAACCAAATTTTCCAAACATAGGAGGCCTCGGAATCGGGTTCAAAGGATTATGTGGGTTGCCACCTCCAGAAGAATCACAGTCAGGGGGTGTTGGTACTGGATTTAACGGATTATATGGATTACCACCACCAGTGTGGTCGGATTCAGGTGTATACGGAGTCCTAGGGGTACTTGGGTTCTCAACACTCAATGGCCTTTCAGGAATGGCCGGGCTGTTACTAGGAGGTCGTCTCATCATGGGAGATTGTATAGACGCTACGGAAGGGCTCCTAGGCAAAGGTGAGCTCACTGGTTGCTGTGGATGCAACATCGGACTGTTTGGAGGCTGATTAATATGCTGATGGATGACAGGGCTTCGTGATATAGGAGAACTGGGTGGCTGGTTGTGTCCGATCATTGGACTACGTGGAGGCATGGGTGACGTTGGTTGAACTGAATGCGGAGACATAATTTGCTGGCCCTGGTTAATCATGGGACTTTGAGGAGGCATGGGAGAACTAGGGGGTTGATTTTGTAATCTATTTTGATTTTGAAGCTGTTGAGCCAGCTGCTGTTGTTGCTGTTTAGCCAGTTGCTGTTGCTGTTGTATCATGAGTTGGTGTTGCTGTTGTATCATGAGTTGGTGTTGCTGTTGTGTCAACGCTTGGGGCTGATTTACAGCTAAAAAAATTACATCTACTGATTTCTTAATTAAAAATTACAAGCTGCAAGAATGTAAAATAAATTTCTTATGCAAATAAGCGTTGCTTAACGAATAAACTATTTTATTTGCGACTAAAAATTACTTAATCATTTCAAAATTACTATTTCAATATCACCTTTATTTGTTAACTTAACTTAATTGTTCTAATAAAACGAGCATTTTAAACGGAACTAATTGTTATTCAAAAGTTAAACAAGATATCAATTCAATGTTTACTTAGTTTTAAACACTTACCTTGTTGTTGCTGAAGTTGCTGCTGTTGTTGTTGTTGCTGCTGCTGCTGCTGTTGTTGTTGGGCCAACTGTTGCTGTCTCAGTATAATCTGCCGTTGCTGCATCAGCTGTATGGCTCTCTGCGAATGCAGTATGTTTATATCAGTCTGTTGACCATCGACGTTGACTTGTTGCTGTTGTTGCCCCTGCTGTTGCTGAAGGAACACCTGTTGCTGCAAATGTCTCTGCAATATTTGCTGCTGTTGTTGTTGAGTTAACTGTTGTATAGGAGTGGTAGGGGGGCTGTTTAGAGGCGACTGTGTTCCACTGCCAGTTCCTGCGACCGCCCTTTGCTGAAATGCCACATTCGAAGGTGACGTCAGCCTCGATCTTTGCTGCTGCTGCTGTTGTTGTTGATCGCCCATGCTCGTTCTTACAACGAATCGCGTTTGCTGATTATTCCCTTGGCGCATTATATCGTTCGTAACGTAACCCACAGGACTGGTTACCATTCTACGGTGTTGGGGGGAGGTCATACGTGGCGCTGGAGGAGGGAGACATACCTGAGAGGGGGACTGCACGGGTCCGGGGCTTCCCTCGCTTTGCGATTGTGGTGTACCGATACGAGGAGACATGCCACTGGGCGGGGGTCCGCCTCCAGGGCTCTGAATTAAACTAGCGACTGAACTGGGACCTGGAGAGTGAGAAACAAGCGGTCGCGGACTCTGAAGGGGAGAATTATGCTGGGACGATGTCATTGGAGACGCTGTTGGTGACATCATAGGCGAATGAGACGCGTTAGAAGAATGAATTGGTGAAGACACAGGGGGGCCTAAAGGCGAGTGTGTCGGTTGATTGCCTGTACCAATAAGAAGGGGAGATTGGCCAGGACTTGGTCGTTGCTTGGCCTGTTGCTTATTGCGATATTCCTTTAAACGATGCCGAATTAATTACATTTTCAAAATAAAAAATAGTTATAGCAATAAAGCATACCTGCATTAGAATAGTATGTTGTCGGCTCTGTTTTCTGCTTGATTCGAGGTGTTTCTGAAGTATAGACTGCTCTGAAGAAATCCTCTGCAGTTCTTTGGCATCGACATCTGTCAGCTGATTTCCAGACTTCCTCAACTGTCTCTGTTTGCTATTCAAAGACTGTAACAACCAAATCATTAAATCCTGTACAAATTAATTTATTTCTCATGTATTACCTTTCTCGATTTTCTCAACTTTTGTACTTCTGTCTCGTAAAATTTTAGTTGCTGGGATAAGATCGTGTTTTGATTGTTCAACCATTGATCGTACACCATATGTGCCTGTCTGTCTTGTTCGGTTACGACGTTTTCAGGGGGCAAAGAGGGTGCCGGCAACAGCGAAACGTTGAACATAGGCACTCTGGATGTCATATCGGTCGGGGGCTGGGGAGTAGGTGCAGGACTCGGCCTCGTAGGACTTTGCTGCCACTGATTTGCTTGCTGTGACTGTTGAGCCCCAAAATTCACCTGACCACTATTCTGGATGCCTTGCACAGGCAAAAGACCTTGGGCTAACAAAAATAGTTTGTTTTCAAGCAGTACTATTACCGATTTCATGTAACTAATGTACTATTTTAATTTTTACCTGGTAGTCCTTGTTGTTGGCTGGTTGGTGTGGCCCTAATTCCCCCACTACTAAATACATCTGCCTTAAGTCTTTCAAAATCGTGTTCGCTTAAGAGACCCGACCTAGAGGGCGTCGAAGGTCCCGTTTCTTTAGTCTGGGACTGCAACTGATTTTCCTGTTCCCTTTTTTCTTGCTCTAGCAATTCTTCAAGAAGTAAGGGCTGTTCCTAATTAAACAATTGGATAAACTCAATCGTACCGATTAAAACTGCGTAAAGTTTACCTATTAATTTTTTTATTGTATATTATCTAAAAAATCTTTCATAACTTGTGAAAAGAGTAATCATATTTTTATTACTTGATACTAAAGGATAAGTACAAGCAAACAATTTTTACCAATTCAGTTTCGTTTAAATAAAAGTATACTTAATCCCATTCATCAAATGATTAAGATACAAAAAGTATTCTTATAAAACTATGTATTATTTGTTGCTTCATGCTATCGCAATCTAAATATTTAATAACAAGAATTTAAAAAAAAGCATGCAATAAAAAAAAAATAATACCACACACTAACATTATTCTTAGCTACCACCAACCTATAAGTAAAATGGACCTTCAATAAATAAATGAATAGAATAATTACTGTCTTTACTGATAGACTATTTTAAGCAATGGAGGGGCGTTGTCTCACCTGAAGGAGCATGGGTCTCCGTTGCAGGTGAGGCGGTAAAGGCATGGCCTGAAGAGGCGATGGATACATATACCCCTGCGGCAGGTGGCTCAGCGACCCGGGGGGCACTGAACCCATGCGATACCCCATCTACCACAAACATGCAAGCAACACC
>NW_020438898.1:50293-78740 GCF_000699045.2 Agrilus planipennis
TGATGGTGCCATCAGATTTTAAGTGCGGCCTAACATACAGAAGATAACTGTACCATAATAGGGAAAATGTCCAAAAAATTATAAACACAAAAAAGCGCACCTAAATTTCCGACCTATTAAGCAGCTTTTCTAAATGTTCTAATACGTGAAATATATGCAAAAATATGTGCAGAATCGGATGGTGCCATCAGATTTTAAGTGCGGCTTAATATACAGCAGATAACTGTACCATAATAGGGAAAATGTCCAAAAAATCATAAACACAAAAAAGCGCACCTAAATTTCTGACTTATTAAGCAGCTTTTCTAAATGTTCTAATACGTGAAATATATGCAAAAATATGTGCAGAATCTGATGGTGCCCTCAGATTTTAGGTGCGGCTTAATATACAGAAGTTAACTATATCATAATAGGTAAAATGTGTAAAAATTATAAATATAAAAAAATCACACGTAAATGTCCATTGTTTTTAAATGTTCTAAAGGGTGAAATATATAATTATTATATTGAGAAATATACATGTGTGTATATTCTTAATTTGTTAGTTAGTTTTATTTCAGTTACACGCCGAAATCAATCCGGCCATTCAGACCCTACTCGATTCCATTGAAACAATAGAACATGCAGATACTCATGTGCGACTGGAAAATTTCCCATTAACTTTTATCGTTGAACCGTTTAATGTCGACTACTTTTTGTATTTTGGAGCCATACATACAAGTGTATTAGATCATAATGTTATATGGTTAATTAGCAGACATGTAATGAATGTTACAGATGACCAAGTGAGTTTTTAAGATAAATACGAATTCGTCATTATTAATTAGAATTATACAAGTAAGGTCCAAATTAAAAAAAATCTGATGCTCCAATTGTCAGTTCATCTTAATTGTTTCCGATCATTATTAAGATCCAAAAAAGTGTGGCTAATTGGTATTCTTGTTTTATCATATGATTGTTTTGCGTACTTTCCTTCCTTTTTAATAAAATATCACGAAAATAATTGCAGATAGAACATTTTCGATATTTGTACGACGTATTCGATGAACCAATGTTGAGAAATTTTAGACCAATACCTATTGATGTGGCTGAAAGAAGTGTTTTTCATGTTTGCCCATCGACAGTTCTTATCTCTACTCTTTTGCAACACCTACCGCCTGAGGATACTTATATTAAGCCAAAATTATGCAAACATTCCGAAGAAGAAGAAGAAGAAGAGGAAGAAGAGGACGGGGAAGAAACTACAGAGCAATCAATCTGTTATTGTCCATGAAATTTAATTATTTAATGCGTACGAAATTGTTTTCTTTAGTTATTACTATTTCGTGTTTTTTTTCCGTGTGAAATATCGAATTACAATTTATAAGATTTGAATTGTATTTAATTTAATATTAGTTAACAAATCCCATACTAAAGAAAAGTCTAACGCAGCTGCATGTAAACATCATATCTAAATGATAAACGTCACAAACAAGATAAAAACACTCACCAAGTCGTGCCGGTGTCCTTCGTAAAGGACATTCCTTGATTAACTCGAACACAGAATTTTACAGAAGTTGATTCCTGTGTAAAAAAAAACGTTTTTAAAAACAAAATACATTCATTCGAGGCTGGTAATTGGTCTTTTTCACATAACTTAAAACTGGGTAAATAATTAAGTGATAATATATAATAGTTAATAATGATTTCATTTGATAAGCACAAAAAACATCTAATTTTAGTCTAAAAAGATTACTTACCATTTTCAAAATCAACGCAACACTCTACAAAACACAAACATCACGCTAAAACATTCGACTTTTTCGCGCAAAACGAAATAAATTGTTTTGAATGCCCGCGAGTTCCTACACCATATGATTTTAAAAGGATTGCTGAATGTTTTGAAATCGACGTTCATTTTACCGACCCACTAGTACATTTGAACTACTATTTCATTAACCGGTAATAACAGGCTTAATTTTTAAAAAGTTAGTTTCAAATTATCAATTACATTGCAATTATTCATATTTAATGAAACGTTTCGATATCTATAACAAGAAATGCCCGAAATATACACATCCATGCTGACACCAAATCAGCTGCGGCACAGTTGCTTTTTCGCATTTAAAAAGGTAATTTAAAAATCAAATTTTAATTTGTTTTTATGCCCTAACATTAATTCATTCAAGCGGACCGCATGAAACGTTTTAATGAAAAAAATAATTACTTCGTTTTTAAACTTTTTTAGAAAGTCCTAAACTAACTTTTTTTATTATTTTAGACATGAAATTATTACATCATGATGCTTAAGGACCCAAAATAGACTCTACAATAACTCTAAAAATATATCAAGACAACGCAATAATTACGTACCCTGAGAACATTCAAAAATGTTGCCTATTAAAACTATAACTGAGCCAAAAAGGGTAAAACAGCAAAACGAGCTTTTAAGTATACTAAAACAAAGCTAAGAGAACACAAGCTCAATTGTAAACTAACGACAACATAAACATTTATTTATTTACACCACTTTACACTGACGAAAGATACGCTCCTTAAAAATAGTCTTGTGATTGTCGTTTCTAACGCAGTTTTCTTATTCACAGGCCCATTACAACTTCCAAAAACAATACGTGCCAGTACAGCAAACCCTGCATTCATTCAAATACACCTGTTTTTCCTTTTACAAAATACAAACTGGCAATTACAATTTCCTTTATTATTGTCGCTTGAGGATAAAATAAATCAAAAAAAAAGAAAATTAAAATGGCACTACTACCAAACTATATATACAAATACAGTGTACAATTGTGGACTTTGAAGTCCAAAAATAAATATAAAATTATCTTACGACAATATCTCTTCATTTTCTCCACTTCATCATTTAATATAATATAATAATTACACGCAAATAAATTACAAAGACACGATAATTAATTATTTAAGGGCAGTAGTTGCGGTTAATAGAAAGTATTGCACTACAGAAAAATAACCAAATAATAAATAGAACTTCCTTGGTTCTATTTCCAACAACAACTCGAATTACACATTTTCTTCACCGGTGCAAAAATAACAAAAAAGATTAAGATTAAAAAACAATAAAAAAAGAGACTCCCTATTTCTCTTTTTTTTTTTTCTTTCTTAAATAAGGCTGGGTCATTGGTCCCAAACCTGTAAAATGTTTCACAGTTTACAGAAATACGCTCGTTAAAAATGACCTTCAATACACGGACTCGGGCAACAAGTGGAATGTTTTTAATATACATACTTTTCATTTATTTTACTTTCTTATGAATTATAACATTTTTTTGGTATCGCGAAGGATGGTTGATAAATGGCACTGAAATCAGTTCACGCGGTCATATCTAACGAGCTCTCCGACAAAAAAGTTCGGCTACATTTTATTTACAATATAATCAAAAATTGCTATACTCGATTTGTACATCTAACTCAATTATTCTAGCTAAAAAACGCTTTAATTCATCCACTTTCGACAGTTTGGGGCCCCGCACATACACGATATCTTATGCTGGTCGTCTTCAATGTCAAATTTGTAGTCGTATGCCAACTAAAATATCAATTTGGATTTAAAAAATGCCTAATATATATGATACCGACCTTCATATTGATAATTACAACATTAATACCATCTCTTTATAGCGGTNTTGCCTTTTCCTCTTCACTAACCTCGTCATCTTCATCGTCTTCTTCGATGAGTTTTAATCCCAAGAACTTGCTGTATGATTCCGGTAAGGTAGTTTCTGGTGAAGAACTACTAATAATAGAATCAGGAGTATCGTTGTCTCTACTGAACAATTCAAACTTCCTATCTTCGTCATTGTCAAATTTGATAAGTGGGAACTCTTGGTCGTAGAAACCTCGCTGAGTAGATGGCGGAGGTTTTTCTGGTAACGGTTCCAAAGGACCGTACGGCTTTGTATTGTAGTAATCAGTAAAGCCTGGTACGGTGGCATTCCCATAAGAACCAGTAAGATCACCGTAACGAGAATCATAATTCTTTAAACTAACTTTGGATAAGTCACCAGAACCAAATACAGGCACAATTGCATAATTTTTACCAAGAACAGGCTCTTGAACGACCATCGCAGGCAACGTTCTCAACTGTGATAACACCCCGTCTATATAAGAGTCGTAATCTTCCTCCACCTTCGAACATTTTCTCTGTCGTTTCTTGGGAGGCCCACCGGCAGATTCTTTATTTAACAACTGATTCTGCCTTCTCTTCTGTTGGTAGACTCTTCTCTTCAACTTTTTCAACTCTTCTTTCTGATCAGCTGCAGATCTTTCGACCATATCCAATGACTCCATCTCTTCCTTAATCTGTATGTCAGAACGACTTTGATCAGAAACTTCAGAGTGTTGTGACGACTCATCGACCAATTCTTTTTTAACTTCTAGTGGCGTTAAAATTGGACTTTGCTGAGACGAAACGGACATTGGCTCCTTCTTGATGACTAATGGAGGTGTCTGAAGGCTGGAATCTTGGCTACATGACGATCTGGGAGTAGGAGGCGACAACAGCTCGTCCCTACTTGACGTACGACTCGGTGGAAGACATTTTTTCACGTCAATATGTAACTGAGTAGTCGCAGGTGTTGAAACATGCAGTTGTTGTTGATGCAATGTTTGATTTTGTTGCTGTTGCATCGACTGATTTTGCTGCTGTTGTACTGGTTGACTTTGTTGCTGCTGTAGCAACACTTGATTCTGCTGCTGCAGCAACACTTGATTCTGCTGTTGATTTTGTATAGATTGATTTTGTTGCTGAATCGATTGATTCTGTTGTGAAATAGGTTGGCTTTGCTGTTGAATAGATTGACTCGGTTGTAAAATAGATTGACTTTGCTGGTACATAGATTGATTTTGTTGCTGCGAAATTTGTTGTTGATGCAACGCATTTTGCTGTTGTTGTAAAACCTGTTGCGATTGTTGTTGTTGCTGAAAGCTTTGTTGTTGTTGCTGCTGAAAGCTTTGTTGTTGTTGCTGCTGAAAGGTTTGTTGTTGTTGTTGCTGAACAGGTTTCGAAATAAAGGACGTTTCTCTACTAAAGATCGTTCGAGCTTGTGTTGTTTTGAGTGCCTGACTGGTGGATGTGGGTGCTTCGGTTTGTTGTAAAAGTGGAGGCAACAAAGGGGTAGGTGTAGGAGGCACGGGACGAGCTAACTGCGCCTCCAAGCTTGGAACTATAGGTAAACTAGGTGCTGTGGTAGTTGTATTATTACTACTGCTGGTCGAAACCAAACTAGAAGGAGACGCTGTAGTTAAAGATTGCGTCGTTACACAGCCTGTATTTTGAAGCAATTGCTTCAGCAGTACATTCTGCGAATCTTCTATTTTAATCGAATTACCAGCAACATGAGTGAACTTTATACTATTATTTATTATCACAGCGGACGTTGATGTACCCCTCTGAGGCACAACCTCTTCCTTTTTCTTGTTGTCTTTAGAACCGTTATCTTCTTCTGTATGTGCAGAGGATTTAGATGTAAAATTGGTTCTAGTGAGCTGCGTATGC
This sequence comes from Agrilus planipennis, assembly GCF_000699045.2. Lineage (NCBI taxonomy): Eukaryota > Metazoa > Arthropoda > Insecta > Coleoptera > Buprestidae > Agrilus > Agrilus planipennis. The sequence goes on from NW_020438898.1 coordinate 55,809, forward strand.
AGAAGGGTTCCTGAGGACGATACTGTCGGTTTAAATGAATCATTTGATTGGGATACAGACGTCGTGTGAGAACTGTTTCCGGTTGAAGATACAGAATGAACTTGAGGTTGTTGTTGCAATAAGGTGGTAACCACTGGAGAAACCACGTGAGGTTGAGCACTTATTAAGGAAGGGCTAAAAGCTGTTCGTGATATTGACATAGGTGTTTCGAGGATGCTAGCAGTTGTTATCGTACTGGGAGAAGTTTGAGCTACTGTGGCCGCTGGATGGGACTGAAGCATGGCATTCAAACTTAATGAGCCCTTCTTGGCTTGGGGAGAAGACGTACGGGGAACGCTACTTTCTGTTGCAGAAGTGATTACAGATGAAGAACGGTATAGAGGAGGGGCCTGGGAAATCACCTGAACACTTGAGGACGCCAGTGAAGTAGTAGATGTTGCCAACGATTTATGCTGCTGCTGTTGTTGCTGCTGCTGTTGGTTGTCTGCACTTATGCAAGAATTACGATTTGAAAGTAAATTTGTAATAACAGTTGATGAGGATGTCGAAGAAGATGGTGTTAAAGATGCAGTTACTTGAGAAGATGGAGATTCTGATATAGAACTGTTGGTTTTAGTAAATGAACCAGTAAAAGATAAACTACCGGTGTGCTCACTTCTTTTCTGTATAATTGCTGTTGTTAAAATTGTATTCTGCTGCTGTTCACTAACTGGCATGGGTCTAGAAATTTTAGGGGGTTCTTTACCTACAGCAGGTTCCTTTGGGTCTGTACTTTTCACAAGGGTTGTAACATTAGCCGAAGAAGTTACGGTCGTTGTATGCAGAGAAGACAATAAAGTGCGCAGTTGTTGTGACACGTTTGCCATATTGGTGGTCAGTTCAGTGGGTTGTGAAAGAGGCGATAGTTGAGGCATAGCGGTCGCCTTAGTCGTGCTTTTTATTGCTACGAAGCTGCTATCTGTACTATCTTTTTCAGTCGTTTTTGGAAGCGGTGCACGAGAAGGTGTTAAAGGGGGAGGAGTGACTTTCAATTTCTCCTTTTTCCTTTCGCTTTCCTGAGAAGATGAGGTATTGACGAAACTAGTTGCAGGTGACTTCTTAACAGCATCTTCCAAGACAGTGGGAGGTTCGCCAGTTATGTTTTCGATCATATCTAGAACGTCCTCGAATGAATCGAACTCTCCCGTAATTCCTTTCCCGTCTCTTCTCCTGCTTTCTAGGGCCTGCAGAGCGATATTATCAAGCATTTGTTCCTGCGAAGGAGTTGGAGAAGGTATGGAAATGACAACAGACTTATCGGTGTCACCATCGCTATGCCCTTCAACAGACTGAGATGTAATAAACGATGCAGACATAGATTCCCCACTTCTACTACCTATCTGCATATTGGTTTGTTTCTCTTGGATTACGTGAGCTGTCATCTTTAATTCGGGAGCGTTATGAACTATAACTGGCGATGATCTCTTAGTTACAACAGGACTTGGAAGTCTCTGTATACAATCACTTACAATAACGTTTGCGATCTGAATTGTTTCGATCTTTCTTAAAGACACTTCTTGAGGGGATTCTACAATTTCTTTTTTAAAGAAATGTTTAGTGACTTGTTTTTCTTCCGCAGGTTCTTTTTCGATAGATTTCGATTTCTGTTCGGCTGCAATTTTTTCAGGGAATTCTTTCTTCGATTTATCATCGTCGTTAGTGGAGCTATCTGGCGATACCGAACCATCTTCGAAGATTTTCTTTGGCAAACCTGTATCCTGTGTCGACAAAGATAGAGAAGACGACGGTTTATCAATGACCCTTACGTTGGGAAGTTTACTTAAATCACTTGCACTTATAACTGGAATGGTAAATCTAGATGGCAGTACAGAGGCGTTTCCACTGACTATAGTCAAAGGCGAAGCCGAAGTTATAAGCTTGGGAACACTAATAATATTACTTCGGGCAATACTAGTTTTAATTGGCAGAATAAAATTCGTAATGCCAGAAGTAATAGTGCTCCCGGTAGTCAATTTTGAAGGTTGGGAAGCGATAACAACATTTGCATTTGTTTTGGTAAAGATTGCCGACTGGGTAGAATTTCCAGAACCCTTGGTGTTGCTAATAGAAGTAACAGTTAAGTATGTAGTAGTGTTTTCGTTAGTGCTAACGTTAGTTAATTTAACGTTGTTAGCGGATTGGATAGACTGAACGAAAGATGTGTGAGTTCTTGGGATGTTAGATAAAACAATGGGGCTTGCTTGTGGCTGTGGCGAAGAAGAGATCATTGTGGATTTCTGATGTGAATTAGCTGCATATCTGTGGATTTCATTTATATGTTTGTTATTAATGAATTCCTGTTTAAACAACTTCTGTTTTCTTGATCCCTCATCTATAAGTTCTTCAAAGTCTTCTTTGGTTGATATCTGTTCCTCTGGAGATTTAATATTGGGATCAATTATAACAATTTCTGAATCTTCTAAGTTCGATATGAGTTCTTCGTCAGCAGACTGAGTGTAATTTTCTGGAGAACCTTCGTGAGCTGTATCTTCTTGGTCTGGAGAATCTGGAACCTCGCGCATCGTTAACAATCGTTTGGAAGAAATTTCTTGGACAAGATAGTTTCCTGCAGTTACGTCTTGAGTTTTTCCCTGCATTATCATTTCTTCGTCACTTGTTGTGGGGCTTTGAATGGCTACATTCACAATCTGCATATTTTTGCTGTTCATTTCACCCATATCGTCGCCATAATCACCATCATCGTCTTCTTTGTCTGAATATTGGGCATCCCCCGAAATATCCACCACCATGTTTCCCGGAAATAAGAGAAATTCATCCCCAATCTGCTCTGACTCTAAGGGACTCGCTATTACTTCATTGATGTCTGATTGTGAAAAAGTTTCTATAACTGTTATATCGTCACCGTCATTTTGCTGTGCTGCAGAGCTCAGTGATACTTCTGTCGATACGACGCCGTTATCATCGTCGTAGTCCATCATATCTTCACATGGTATCCTTTTGCCACCAGGACTAGTTGTGTTTAAAACCACAACAGGTCTTTGGCCACTACTCTGTTCTTTTAAGTCTGTAGTTTCGGGGACTTTCTTTCCCGAAATAATTCTATGTTGTAACGGTCTGCTAGTGGAAGTATTCGGTGGGGGAGTTACTGGTGGAGAAGAACTATCTTCGAACTCATTGTAATCGCTGCTAACCAAAGAGGAAACTTTACTGGTGGCAAAAGATTGCAGGTTTGTTTTTGCCGGTGATTTTTTTTTAAGTATGGACACTTTACTCAAATGGGACTCCTTTTTCATCCTCATGGGAACAACCGAAGCCTCCCCAGATGATTCAGATTTATCGTCTTTGTTTTCTGGGACACGTTTAGCGCCACGGCCGAAGCTGTTCCACATAGGAGAGCCACCCCTCAAACCCAGTTTAATAAAACCAAATTTTCCAAACATAGGAGGCCTCGGAATCGGGTTCAAAGGATTATGTGGGTTGCCACCTCCAGAAGAATCACAGTCAGGGGGTGTTGGTACTGGATTTAACGGATTATATGGATTACCACCACCAGTGTGGTCGGATTCAGGTGTATACGGAGTCCTAGGGGTACTTGGGTTCTCAACACTCAATGGCCTTTCAGGAATGGCCGGGCTGTTACTAGGAGGTCGTCTCATCATGGGAGATTGTATAGACGCTACGGAAGGGCTCCTAGGCAAAGGTGAGCTCACTGGTTGCTGTGGATGCAACATCGGACTGTTTGGAGGCTGATTAATATGCTGATGGATGACAGGGCTTCGTGATATAGGAGAACTGGGTGGCTGGTTGTGTCCGATCATTGGACTACGTGGAGGCATGGGTGACGTTGGTTGAACTGAATGCGGAGACATAATTTGCTGGCCCTGGTTAATCATGGGACTTTGAGGAGGCATGGGAGAACTAGGGGGTTGATTTTGTAATCTATTTTGATTTTGAAGCTGTTGAGCCAGCTGCTGTTGTTGCTGTTTAGCCAGTTGCTGTTGCTGTTGTATCATGAGTTGGTGTTGCTGTTGTGTCAACGCTTGGGGCTGATTTACAGCTAAAAAAATTACATCTACTGATTTCTTAATTAAAAATTACAAGCTGCAAGAATGTAAAATAAATTTCTTATGCAAATAAGCGTTGCTTAACGAATAAACTATTTTATTTGCGACTAAAAATTACTTAATCATTTCAAAATTACTATTTCAATATCACCTTTATTTGTTAACTTAACTTAATTGTTCTAATAAAACGAGCATTTTAAACGGAACTAATTGTTATTCAAAAGTTAAACAAGATATCAATTCAATGTTTACTTAGTTTTAAACACTTACCTTGTTGTTGCTGAAGTTGCTGCTGTTGTTGTTGTTGCTGCTGCTGCTGCTGTTGTTGTTGGGCCAACTGTTGCTGTCTCAGTATAATCTGCCGTTGCTGCATCAGCTGTATGGCTCTCTGCGAATGCAGTATGTTTATATCAGTCTGTTGACCATCGACGTTGACTTGTTGCTGTTGTTGCCCCTGCTGTTGCTGAAGGAACACCTGTTGCTGCAAATGTCTCTGCAATATTTGCTGCTGTTGTTGTTGAGTTAACTGTTGTATAGGAGTGGTAGGGGGGCTGTTTAGAGGCGACTGTGTTCCACTGCCAGTTCCTGCGACCGCCCTTTGCTGAAATGCCACATTCGAAGGTGACGTCAGCCTCGATCTTTGCTGCTGCTGCTGTTGTTGTTGATCGCCCATGCTCGTTCTTACAACGAATCGCGTTTGCTGATTATTCCCTTGGCGCATTATATCGTTCGTAACGTAACCCACAGGACTGGTTACCATTCTACGGTGTTGGGGGGAGGTCATACGTGGCGCTGGAGGAGGGAGACATACCTGAGAGGGGGACTGCACGGGTCCGGGGCTTCCCTCGCTTTGCGATTGTGGTGTACCGATACGAGGAGACATGCCACTGGGCGGGGGTCCGCCTCCAGGGCTCTGAATTAAACTAGCGACTGAACTGGGACCTGGAGAGTGAGAAACAAGCGGTCGCGGACTCTGAAGGGGAGAATTATGCTGGGACGATGTCATTGGAGACGCTGTTGGTGACATCATAGGCGAATGAGACGCGTTAGAAGAATGAATTGGTGAAGACACAGGGGGGCCTAAAGGCGAGTGTGTCGGTTGATTGCCTGTACCAATAAGAAGGGGAGATTGGCCAGGACTTGGTCGTTGCTTGGCCTGTTGCTTATTGCGATATTCCTTTAAACGATGCCGAATTAATTACATTTTCAAAATAAAAAATAGTTATAGCAATAAAGCATACCTGCATTAGAATAGTATGTTGTCGGCTCTGTTTTCTGCTTGATTCGAGGTGTTTCTGAAGTATAGACTGCTCTGAAGAAATCCTCTGCAGTTCTTTGGCATCGACATCTGTCAGCTGATTTCCAGACTTCCTCAACTGTCTCTGTTTGCTATTCAAAGACTGTAACAACCAAATCATTAAATCCTGTACAAATTAATTTATTTCTCATGTATTACCTTTCTCGATTTTCTCAACTTTTGTACTTCTGTCTCGTAAAATTTTAGTTGCTGGGATAAGATCGTGTTTTGATTGTTCAACCATTGATCGTACACCATATGTGCCTGTCTGTCTTGTTCGGTTACGACGTTTTCAGGGGGCAAAGAGGGTGCCGGCAACAGCGAAACGTTGAACATAGGCACTCTGGATGTCATATCGGTCGGGGGCTGGGGAGTAGGTGCAGGACTCGGCCTCGTAGGACTTTGCTGCCACTGATTTGCTTGCTGTGACTGTTGAGCCCCAAAATTCACCTGACCACTATTCTGGATGCCTTGCACAGGCAAAAGACCTTGGGCTAACAAAAATAGTTTGTTTTCAAGCAGTACTATTACCGATTTCATGTAACTAATGTACTATTTTAATTTTTACCTGGTAGTCCTTGTTGTTGGCTGGTTGGTGTGGCCCTAATTCCCCCACTACTAAATACATCTGCCTTAAGTCTTTCAAAATCGTGTTCGCTTAAGAGACCCGACCTAGAGGGCGTCGAAGGTCCCGTTTCTTTAGTCTGGGACTGCAACTGATTTTCCTGTTCCCTTTTTTCTTGCTCTAGCAATTCTTCAAGAAGTAAGGGCTGTTCCTAATTAAACAATTGGATAAACTCAATCGTACCGATTAAAACTGCGTAAAGTTTACCTATTAATTTTTTTATTGTATATTATCTAAAAAATCTTTCATAACTTGTGAAAAGAGTAATCATATTTTTATTACTTGATACTAAAGGATAAGTACAAGCAAACAATTTTTACCAATTCAGTTTCGTTTAAATAAAAGTATACTTAATCCCATTCATCAAATGATTAAGATACAAAAAGTATTCTTATAAAACTATGTATTATTTGTTGCTTCATGCTATCGCAATCTAAATATTTAATAACAAGAATTTAAAAAAAAGCATGCAATAAAAAAAAAATAATACCACACACTAACATTATTCTTAGCTACCACCAACCTATAAGTAAAATGGACCTTCAATAAATAAATGAATAGAATAATTACTGTCTTTACTGATAGACTATTTTAAGCAATGGAGGGGCGTTGTCTCACCTGAAGGAGCATGGGTCTCCGTTGCAGGTGAGGCGGTAAAGGCATGGCCTGAAGAGGCGATGGATACATATACCCCTGCGGCAGGTGGCTCAGCGACCCGGGGGGCACTGAACCCATGCGATACCCCATCTACCACAAACATGCAAGCAACACCAATCACCTCAACCACTGTTAGTTATACTAACAAACGAATCGTAACAGAAACATAATGAACAATGATAAAAAAAAATTAAAAAAAAAAACAGAACTATTGCCGAATTTACATCATCTATACTTCCCACAACCAGACAGAAAACAAAATAGTTCCAACACCTTTATAGTAATTGCAAATACCCCCAAAGTACTCCTCATGTGGTACGTTTAGTTAAATTTCTTCATGTAACTCATTTAAGTATATATAATTCAATTTATGATACATATTTTCATTTTATAATTTCCTTTGAACTATTCGGTATTAAAGCAGCAATTTTTTTTATCTACTCATTCTCTCAAGAACAATAATTAGATAATGCTAATAATATAGATATAAAATCAACTCTACATGTCATTATAAAAACGCAAAGAATACAATTATGAAGGCCTAATATACATACTTAAACAAATAAATAATAAACAAGTAGTCAATAAGTTAGTTAATTAGTATTAAATTCTGAGTAAACAGCGACAAAGAGCAGACATTTTGAATCACATGCAAAACTTCCATACCCAAATAAAAAAAAAACTGATAAAAGAAATTTAAAACAAAACAAGATAAACGCAAGTGGTAGACAAATAATAATAAACGTACCTGGCTTGTCGAGCCTGGATAGGGGGGAGGAGGGCCCGGGTACGGTGGAGGCGGTGGCGGAGGAGGTGGCGGTTTAGGAGTAGTATTCATTCGAGCAGACAATCCTGTATTTTGCAAGACAGGATTTGCCAGACGAGGTACTGCTCCTCCAGTACTAGCCAAGCGCATATGTAATTTTTGATTTTGTACTAAAATAATGAAAAACAATTACTCTGAGAATGTACAAAAGAGAATTTATAATTACATTGCATTTGAAGTTTCTGAAAATAATTTGAAGGAAATGTAAGGGACACATTGTTATTTGGAGTAACTATTCCAATAACTCCTTCAGGGGACATGAGCTTAGTTCCTGGAGCCATTGGTCTTCCTAAAGCCACTGCTTGTTGCACCTGCAGGGAAATTGGCAATTAAGCAACGCTCTTTTTTTTTAAGAGAAAATTTACTACCTGATGCAACATCTGCTGATGTATTTGTTGTTGTGTATTGAGTTGCATCTGGACCGTAGGTTGAGAAGTTGCGGTGCTCCTGGAAACTACAATAGTTGAGGGTGACTGCAAAGTGGACTGTCCAGAATTTGTAGGAATGCCGCCTACGGGTACCATTTCTTTAGGTACTACAGTCTCTGTCTTAACAGTGATGTCCACCGGTGGTAAGACAGGCTGAGGTTGAGGAGGTGGTTGCTGTTCAATCGGTTGTTTTTGCATCAAACTGTAATAAAAGTTTAATTTGCACCAAGAATTATTTTATTTTCAATAACAGAAACTTACCTATTTTTAACTTTTTTGTCTTCTTTATCTTGTTCAGAGTCAACCAAATCCAAACTATCTAAAATATTTGTTTTTTCTCCAGAAGATAATGGATCTAGTTCAGTGTCTGCATATGTAAGAATGTTAAAATCTGGTCCCATTTCAGCTAAAGCAAATTAACAATTACTCAACTGGAAAATAATCAGAAAGAAAAACATGAATACCTAACAGTTCATCATCATCCTCTCCCAATCCACCCAGAATGTCAAGAACACCCTGCAACTCTACCATGGTTCCAGTTTCCTGTTCCAATTTCTCCAACTCCGCCGTCACGTTATCAGGGATCTCTTGTTCACTCTGGGGCAATGTTTGCTGCTGCTGCTGCTGTTGTTGTTGCTGCTGCTGCTGTTGTTGTTGCTGCTGTTGTTGTTGCTGTTGTTGTTGTTGGTGTTGAATTTGTTGATGCTGTTGTTGTTGTTGCTGCTGCTGCTGCTGTTGTTGTTGTTGGGCATGCTGTTGGTGCATTTGTTGTTGATGTTGAATATTACCTGCTGCTCCGGGCCCCCCATAATGTAATGGAGACGTGTTAGGACCAGTACCCATCGAAGCTGGTACTGAATCAGGTCTTTTAGGTTGCATGGTGTTCATAGAATTGGAATTTTGTTTTTGTATTAGTTGCTCGAATTGGTCCAGACTGTGAGAGCGTTCTAAAGTTGAATGGGTAGTTTGACGAACATTAGTAGCTTGTTGAAAATTATTAGGAGGCGGCTGTTGAGAGGACTGTTGAGAAAGTTGCGGAGGGGCCTGCTGTTGGTGTTGCAAGTTGTTCTGTATTAAATTTCTCTGAAAAAACATACAAAGTCGAACCGATTTAGAACTTGTAAGTTTATAAATTTACCTGTAAAAGAAGTCTCATTCTGGGTTCGAGACCCTGCAATTTTGGATCATTCCCAGGTATCCTAACTCCCACTAGACCCCCTGGCTGCCTTAGTAATATGCTACCCGAGCCCACGACGCCCCTAGGTCGTGCTATTCCCGGAGGCAGCGGATGTCTGAAAGTTACGTCTCCTCCGGGTCCACTAATATTCTGATTTGTTACATTCAAGCCATCCTGATCAGGCGAGGAGGAATCCTGTTGGGGTGGCCACACTCTTTGCTGGCCTTTGCCTGGCAGCAACTGTTCGTCCAGCTTTTTAAATTGTTGCCTCTGAAGCAAATCCCGCAGTTGGTGATTTATTACTAGATTGTCCCCTGCCGAGGGGGGCGCGGTAGTAGAGGATTGAAGAAGCGCCTTTTGGGACAAATTCAAACGTCTCGTTTAGCGTTATAATGTGATATATGAGCTAACAAATTTCCGTCACCAAAGGAATGATAACATGCTACTTCAACTGTGCAGAAAAAAGAAGGCAGAAGCACTTCGTGAATACTGCTACGAATAACTCTTTCTCAAAACAGGACACGTCAAAAGTTTTCTTTCACCTACAGGGCTGTTTCATGCGTAATCGTAAAAAAATAGGAACGGACGAAGCGTGTGTTATTAAAAGTTTAATTGGGCAAGTGATATATTAAAAACTAAAAGTGCATATAAAAGACGCATATAGTAACTACGAATACTACGGAAAATAAAAATAACCTACTGAAACATTATCAATTATTAATAAATTATGTCTCGTAGTAGTACTTACTGGTTCTGAAGAAAATTGAGAATTGTTATCATTTGCATGTCTTGGAGGGCCCACCATGCCAGCTGAGGAAAAAAAGGAAAGATAAAATACATAAAAAATTGATTAATAAAACTAAACAAACCTTGCGTTCGTTGCTCTTGTAATATATGTTGTTGTTGCTGAGCCTGTTGATGCCTCAAAGCCTGCAGCTGCTTCCATTGGCGTTCTTGTTCAGCCTCTTTAGCGTTTTTCTGTTGCTGAGCTATTTTTTCCTGGTCCTTTCAAAAAAATATACAATAAATAAAATATGAAAATGATATTTTTTCTTGGTAAATGGCTCAAGAGCTCTTAAAACCAAAATTTTTTTTATTATTATTGAACAACTAATTGTATCATCAATGATAATTTTAAAATAATATTAAGAAACACATTATAATTATCACTAATTTAAAAGTGTTTCATGGTTATAATTATATAGATTTTAAAAACAGTTTTGATAAAAAAACAATTACTAAAATTAAAATTAATTAACAATGAATATCGATTAATTCAATTAATTTTCATTATGCATAAGGCGTCTAATTTTATTTAAAGCAAAAAGGAAAAGGATTAAAATTCAAAAAGCATCAAGTTTGGTTAGTAAAGAAGCTACGACTACAAAGACAACACTACAAATACTAAACTACTACATCATACCAGGTTTTTATTTACATTGACTACATGCAAAACCTACTAGAGAAAATTAAGGAATAACTAAATAAGGGTAAGGGTCAGACCTTTTCTGCTAAAACCAAATAATTTGTTAAATAAATCATTCCAAATTTTTATATTTATAAATTTTACTGTAGTCGATAATTTAAAACATGATTAGTATATGTTATTAACTTCATTCTACGAAATAGCTCTGAGTACATATAAATTTTTGGTTTAATCAGACGGTGCTTTTATGAAAAGAAAATAAGGATATTTTTCAATAAAGGATTAATACTGATAATATCATCATTAAATTGAAATATGATAATAACAACGAATACACGCACACGATATCATGCTCATTACTCAAAATTAAATCTCGGCAATCGCAGTTACTTAAAAAAAAAAAATGAAAATTAAACTGCAAAATTAAAATTAATTTGTACCAACAATCTCCATTACTAAAAATTAATAAAAATAAATTTCCATCATTAACTCGATTATACAATGAACTATTTAAAGGAGACCGTAGGCACAAACGACACCAAGAAAATAAAAAACGAAATTCTAACTTTTTACGCAAAAGTAACGAAGAAAAAAAATTTCGAAAAAACCATTCACATCGAGTTTGAGCAGCACGTATTCTCACCAATGATACGGTTTCATACGTTTCCTGACCGAGGGACGGGAGGGTGCGCATAATCTCACTAGGGGTCAGCACACGTATTTGCTGATCGGCAGCGGAGGGATGGATTATGATTGGTCGATTGAGGGAGCCGTGCTCCTGGTAGTGGGGGTTCACGGTCACGTTGGGAGCAGGACCCGTGTGATCGCGCCCTCCCAACACGTGCTTGTTGTGTACGGTGAACTGTTGGTGCGTGGTGGGAGATGCAGGAGTCGGCGTAGGCAACGACAAGGGCCGGGGAGGAATTGGGGGCGACGAGTTCGACGATGACGACGACAAGGACGACGAACTCGAGGACGATGATGAGGAGGAACAGGAAAGGGATGCGACCGTCCCAGAGCTACTGGCATTCGAAATATTGGTTAGTAATGGTAGCATTACGGGGGTGATGGTTGTAGTAGTAGTTGGTGTTGTTGTAGTTGTTGGGGTGCACACCTCTGAAATGGCAGCGGACAATAGGGTTCCTTGGGTCTGCAAGGGGACGGCTGACGTCTTTGAGATCGCAGCCGCAGTCACTGCTGCTGAGGACGACGTCGTGCTAGCTACAACGCCTTCCTTGCTCATCTAAATCGTCATGGGGTCGAAAAATAAGCATATATTTAGGAAAAAACAGGATAAGTTAACGACACAAATGTACCGTTTTTTACGAAATAAAAGCAAACAATCACACGCTTAAAAATAAATGAATAACACGTACACATACGCGCACATAAATTAAACAAGACACATAGTACATACAGGATACCTCTGGAGTAGAATACCAATATAAAAATAGTCCAAATTTTAAGTACGGTCCAGTTTATAGTTTCTTTACGGTTGAATTCAAATGTCAGAGACAAAATGTATATGTGAAATATCCTGTATGCCGATAAGACTGTAGTTGGGTTAGTGACATTCGTTGCCCTTTAACGTTAAACCCCCAATTATAAAAAAAAAAACAAACGATTTGAAAACAAAAAGCCAAACACTTAAATATTCACACAATCAATCAGTTGTACTTCATAATTCTTAATCTGAAGGCACTTCTATGAAAATATATGTTTCAATCAGGGATTCCCCTATCGTACGTAATAACTTTTTTCAAGTTTGCTCACCTGTTGTTGTTTTTTCATTCTTAACGCGGACCTATTATCGCGGGCTTGTTGCAAGTAGGGAGCTTTCTGTTCGGTACTCAACGTCCTCCACTTTTTTATAATCTGCTTGTATCGATCATTCCATGTAGGATATTCGGTTTTCCATTCCGGATGGTTCATGTTGGCATAGAGAACGGCCGATATGGTGGCACCGGATCCTAAACCTTCATCAGCTTTCATTTTCTCTGAGGAACGCTGATTATAAGTAGAAGGCACCACAGCGTTAGTTGTTTCGACTTCGGTGGTTGCCACGCCTCCAGTCCCGCTGTCATTTATTGACACCCAGGGACTTGGAGGCTCAGAAAACGCTGGACTAAACTGGGGACTACTATAAAAAATCACAATGATAAAGTCAATATAAGAACAATTTATTTTTAAAATAACAGCGACTGTAACTTACTTGCTGTATTCAGAATGATAAGGGGATTGCGGTGGGAAGCTTATAGGTGAGTTGAGACTGTTTTGGTTAGCGTTAGTTAATGTTGTAGGTCTCATAGAGGCAGATACGACCTGAGGAAGAACAGGCTGATTGTTATTGCTGTTACTACTGCTGTATGTGCTATTGGTGACTGTATTAGACTTTGGAAATACCATATTACTTTCCTCAGATTCTTGTGATTCATCAGTTAAAACACCCTAGAACAGATTTCATACATATTTAATGACAAATTATTAATATAATAATAATAATAGAGATACCTTAAATATGTCTTCCACATCTTTACTGTTAATATTGGGAATTGACTCGATATTAAAGTGAGATCCAAGTATTTCTGTTATGTCGTCTTTGGTATCTTTTGAATTGTTAGAATTAGAAAGAGAATCTGATATGTCAGGTTCCTCTGTTAAATTAGAATCTAAAATACATATTTTTAATAAAATTGACAGATTTTGAAACATTGTAATATTTTAATACGTATATAAAGCATGCTAAGTTGGGATTCACAAATATAATAATTAAATAGCAATTAGCACATTTTTTTAACCTGGTATTGTTATTAATCGAGAGATCGAAACAATTATTTTTGTGTGAACAATTATACATGTGTGAAACCCAACTTAGTTTGTTTTATATATTAAAATACTAAAATAAAAAGATTAGAATTTCTTCAAATTTAATTGCTGTTAAGTTTAACTTACCAGCTAACTTTTCAAGATTATCTGCATTTTTACTAAGCTCCTCATCATCTTCATTCATGATAGTATTTACAAGATCAGCGTCTAAAAGGTCTCCTGGCAAATTAAGCACATCCTTAAGGGCTTCTGAATCGCTCTCGTCCTCCTCTCTGGACACACAAACCGAGTCGTTTTCATTGTCTGTCTTGTCTCCTGTCATACTCCCTGAGAACAGCTTCAGGGGCTCTTTAGAATTTTCAAACTTCTCTTGCTTTGCTGTTACAGCAGCCACGGCTTTTATTTCGTCCTGCAAATATAAAAATAAGTTAGGAAAACACAATATTAAAATATGAAAGATGTTAGCTATTTACCTGAGATAATTGTATAGTTTTGGAGTCTTTTTCTTTCTCGTATTTAGAATTTTCCTCCTCGCTTCCGCTCGAACTGTCTAATTCTTTGTTAGTGTCCAAAAGATCACGCCCAAAAAAGGCTTCTTGAAGATAGGGTGGAAAACTTTCAACCAACTTATTTTTGGGCTTTCGACGGACCGGTTTACGTCTCGGCTTATCCGACGAGGTCTCTGCGAGGGATGATTGAGTTGGAGGTTCGGTCGAAGTAGGAGTCGTCTGACCTGGTAACATGTCCACATCGTCGGTGTCCATACCACCCCTAATACCTCTCATCCGTACCAAAAAACCACCTATTCCTGTAACAAGAAAGCAAAGAAGAATGAAGAATTATTTATATAAGAAAATTTAACATGCACATTTGTATTCAATATCAGAAAACTTACCCAACTTTTGTAAATTTCTTTGTCGTTTACGTCGTAAAACTGTAACGCCACTTTCCATGGTATACAGAGTAAACCCGTCAGGTGGAGGGCCGTCCTCTTTAGTCCATATCATTCCCTCTTTGTATATATCCTGAAGTTGTTCTTCTTTAATTTCTACCAATTCTAATTTTGCACTATCTTCCAAACTATTTTCTGTAATATAAACAAACGAGTATTTAAGTCAAAATATCAAATCTAATATCCAATTTCTAATATCCTACCTATACTATTTGTGCCAGCCACAACAGACTCAATAGTGGCCATAATCCCCGCCTCCTTGTCCTGCATAGGCAGCACCTTTTTTCTTTTCTTCCTCGTGAAATGTTGTTCCAAACTCATAGCTTTTATCAAACTGTGACCTGCCTCACTCAAATAGACTCCATCGACATAATAATTTTGGTTGGACTTCACCTCCGGGCTCTTCGTCGGCGTGGGCGGCTTAGGAATAGGCTGCTGCTGTTGCTGAGGCTGCAAATGGGGCGGCGGCACATCCTTAGGCCTACACAGCACACAACTGTACCCCTCTTCGGTGCATTTTTCTGCCTCAGCTTCTGTTTTAATCGAATCACAAATTGCATGCAACCATCGTTGACACTGTTGACATTGTATTATTAAATCGCCTTCTGAATATGATTCGGCGCAGCTTGGGCAGGTGTTATACGACGCACACCGCCCACATTCAGTGTAACTGTTCATCCAAGTACAATTGAAACCCGGATCTGTGGCCCCACACGTCTGACACACAGCGCACCACTTACACTTCCAATTGCCATGGGGCACGAAGTCAAGAGGCGGGTCCATGCAGTAGATGTGATAAGAAATATCACACTCATCGCACAAAATCAAACGAGCTTCGTCGTTACGCTGGCCACACCCCTCACATACCGTACAGTCCAAACAGCGCCAACCTTCAATTTTAAATTAAGAAACGTAAAAATTATCTTATGATTCCCTTATAAAGAAATAGCCAACAAAAAGCTATATTTATATCATTTAACATTGGATTATTATATTAAGCTTGTAACAAAAACAAGTTTTGTTATATTTAAATAAATAATCGTTTGAAAAATGTATAAGTTTTTACCTTTTTGTAACACAACCTTTGTAACTTTGACATTAACACAATAAGGATGATAGCATTGTCCACATTGGATACAAGCAATTAAACACCCTTCCTGATCAATGCCTAATGCCCCGCACATCACACATATGTCTTGCGTCAGCACGAACTTGTCTTT
Source organism: Agrilus planipennis (assembly GCF_000699045.2). Classification (NCBI taxonomy): domain Eukaryota; kingdom Metazoa; phylum Arthropoda; class Insecta; order Coleoptera; family Buprestidae; genus Agrilus; species Agrilus planipennis. The sequence goes on from NW_020438898.1 coordinate 71,307, forward strand.
TGCTGAACACAGCACTAATCTGTATTAAAAAAAATTAGATAGATAAAAATAAGGCTTTATATACCTGTAGGTAACATTTACCTGTTTTCTACACCTGGTTCTTCATCGGTCTTACTACCGTCTCCTGTAGGGCGTTGCAATCCCACGCCTGGCACACCAAAGACGCCTCTCATTTTCGACTTAGGCCCCCTTTTTCGTCCAAAATCGTTCAAGCGTTGTTTTTTCATGAAACCTACTTTGCCAGGTAAGATCTTCCCTGTTCCTTTAGGACGTCCAGGCGCCGCAGTTCCCAAGCCTAACCTTTTCTTCGCTATTTTGCTTGCACTGTAAGGTTTACCTTTACCCAATCCAGTACCCCTATCTTCCAAAGCTAATTTTTCAGGATCGAAATCGTACGGAGATGGCTCTTCATACAAAGAGTCTTGAGATGCAGAAAGGGACTCTACAGGACTCTCATCGATACCTGAAAAAAAAATTAAAAAAAGTTTATTTCAACTAGTTCTTCCCCCTGCCATTAAAGGAATTGTTTGTAAATAGGTATGCAACACATCGTACATTTCAGCATAAGAAACTGCTGATACTAACTTTCATTTATGTAATACTAATTTGCCCTGTACTGACAGCACTTATAATTTTTTTTATATATAATATTACAACAAAATAGTCTTGTTAAAGTATATACTCACTATTTCTTTTAATCATAAGTTGTCTTCCCTGTTGCGTAATGTTCTTGCAATTAAGACATATGTAATCGAAATCGGGATTGGCTTCTTTTCTCTGTTGGTACAGCATAGGATCAGCATCGGGGTCACAACTACCATGAACGAACCTGACCAAATTTTTATTAGCGATCTTCTAACAAAACAGCAGTACTTTTCACAAGACTTACTTCCTACAAACAGCACATTGTACCATTTCCCTATACGCATGTGCCCTGTATGCGCGATGGCAAAGGGGACAGGAGAAGCCCTTATTACGTTGTTGGTAACACGAATCGCAAACGGTGTAGTGGGCATGCCAGCGGGACGACAGTCCGGCACCCGGAGTTCGTGAACCACAGTCTCCACATACTCTACAACACTGAAAGACAAAAATTGTTAACAAACTTTTTACAAACTCGTTAAATCAAAATAATTTTACCTTGCATTTCCACCCGTATTTCGGTATAGAGGTGACCACCGGTCTTTGACACATGGAATGGTAAACTTTGTCGCACTGTTCGCAGGCCATAAGCTTCGATTCGTCACCTACCATGCGACAAACTTGACAGATTTTGCATCTTCGACACTGCCAGCCTGCTCTAGCACCTGAAAATAGAAAACGCAATCAACCAAATAACTATTTAATGAGTTCTTGAAATCTTTTAACTTACCTGGCAACTGTGCCAGCCCCACACAAGTTCCATGGTAATGATCGCCACACAAAGAACAGAACATTAAATTGCTGATGTCACCCAATTCTTTACAAGTGTAACAAAAAGAAACTGAAAAAAAAAATTAATCTTTTAATAACTTTGTTATTTACCTAATTAATATAGAATACTCTTACGTTCACAAAATAGTGTGACCTGTCCTAAATGTGAAGAGCAGTAAGTTGTCAAACTTTTAAGTTCTTGAAAGGCACCTGAAGCAGTGGCACAGGGATAATGAAAGGCTTTGGTACATTCTTCATATTTGCACCTTAAACTCCCCCCAAATCGGTTACAATATGAACACTTTACAGATAAAGCACGAAGGACCACAGGACTTACATTTGCTAAAGCTGTACTTTCTGCAACAATAAATTATAATACGCATAATATATTATATATTACATCTTTAAAATTTAGAACGTTCAAAAAAATTATATGTACCATGTACTATGACATCTGCGGACCACGCAGCACAACTTCTATGCACGAAAAAATAGCCGGACGGTTCAAATATCGAAGACACTTCAGGTTCCTCCACATGTCCAATGATCGATAGCTCATCCACATACTCATTTGTAAGAGAGGGGTGTCTGCTCTTGTTGAAACCCTTCTGTCTACGACATGTAACAGGGCCACCCCGAGGACTTTTGTCTCCACTCTCCCGCTCTGGAGTTCTATAAAGAGGCTGCGAGTCCGTAACTTCCGGCGCTGCCTTTTGGGGGATAAAACCTTCAGGGCAAGATAGGCGCAATAACTCACCCTGACCTAGCTGACTCCTCTCCCCCAAATTACATAAAGAGCAAACCTTACCAGGCCTAAAAAAAGAAACAGTAAACAGAAGAGAAAAGAAATTTATTATTCTGAATAAGTACCATTGCTCAGGGGCATAAGGAGACTCTTCTGTAAACTGAAATTTGTTGGTTCTATCAGAATAAAAGGTCAAATCATCAGTAAACTGAAATTTATCTTTTTCAGGGGTAACAAAACTCCCAGTCTCGGGATCTAAATAGCTCTCATCTGCAGGTGATGTTGCTAAAGTAAAATCAAAATCAGGCCTATCTAAACTCTTGACTCTCCTTAAGACACCTCGAGAAAATCCCATAGTTTTCCATTTTTTTAATTTCACTCCTAAATTACTACTTCTTCGGCTAACCAAAGGTTTCCCTAAAATTTATTTTAACATATAAACCACTCTTTCAGATGCAAATATAATTTTTACTTACCTCCTTCTCTACGAGGCCTTCCTCTACCTCTTTTAATGCTCAAAGGTTTACCAGTAAAGGCAAAGGGTGGTGTTGGATCTTCATTATTATGTGGAGAGCAGGTTGTTAATGTAGCTGCAGAAGCAGGAGCAGATGATGGTAAGTGAAATGAAGACGGTGTTGCTTCAACAGGTTCATCTATCAGTTCTTCCTCATCTTCATCCAAATCAGAAGCATCACCCTCTTCAATATCCATTAACTCATCAGGATCAATGTTATTTGAACCACCAACTTCGTCCATCTTTTAGTTGTTCTAAAATGTAAACAGCACAACTAACACAACCAATTCAACCCAGGCAGGTTATAATACTTGTTGACAAAAACCAATATCACTTTTCTAAATAATTACATATCACAAAGATATCCTAAACTATTACTTACCTACAATTAGTGCTTAAATACAGATTATAAAGACCAACTATGCACAACTTTACCTTGGTTATGAAAAAGGTTAGTAGTTACACAATATTTTTTTTGATAAGGACAAATTCAATTAAATATGAAAGTATGAAGAAAACTGAACTCTAAATGCATTTACAATCCAACAGAAGTTTAATAATAAGAAATTGTGAAAAATACCCCAAGCGCCATGTCATACCTAAACACTGTTGTATACATAACGAAAGCGTCAAATTTTGAATACTACTCACCTAAAGTAAAAGAACGATGTAATATTAAACAGCATTAAACAATTGCAACGATCACGAATTGTTTACATAATGTAAAAAATTTTTTTAAACGAACTTTATACATTTCTCAACATCAACTAACAACAATAATTAAGGGCCATCCTATAATTACATACATTAATGCGTTTTGTCAGCCATTGCTGATCAACACTGACTGTGACTGACTGTCAGAAAAAGAACCAAAACTGAACTGACAAACAAAATCACTAAATTTGCAGAAATGCCAACATCTTAAAACATAATTTCAAAAATATAAATACGCGCCAAAATTGTATAAAATAAAAAGACTTGTTTTAATCTCCGCTTCTTTTTTATTTCATTTTGTAGAAGAATAAACATTTCAACTCACCTAATGAAGCTATTGTGATAGCGAAACAATTGATGTGTATTAAAAATTCTATGAAAGAGTGTTAACTTTACTTTTTTCCAAAAAAAAGGTTTTTTATACATTACCGTAACAAAAAGATATAAAACATTACGNTAAATTGAAATATGATAATAACAACGAATACACGCACACGATATCATGCTCATTACTCAAAATTAAATCTCGGCAATCGCAGTTACTTAAAAAAAAAAAATGAAAATTAAACTGCAAAATTAAAATTAATTTGTACCAACAATCTCCATTACTAAAAATTAATAAAAATAAATTTCCATCATTAACTCGATTATACAATGAACTATTTAAAGGAGACCGTAGGCACAAACGACACCAAGAAAATAAAAAACGAAATTCTAACTTTTTACGCAAAAGTAACGAAGAAAAAAAATTTCGAAAAAACCATTCACATCGAGTTTGAGCAGCACGTATTCTCACCAATGATACGGTTTCATACGTTTCCTGACCGAGGGACGGGAGGGTGCGCATAATCTCACTAGGGGTCAGCACACGTATTTGCTGATCGGCAGCGGAGGGATGGATTATGATTGGTCGATTGAGGGAGCCGTGCTCCTGGTAGTGGGGGTTCACGGTCACGTTGGGAGCAGGACCCGTGTGATCGCGCCCTCCCAACACGTGCTTGTTGTGTACGGTGAACTGTTGGTGCGTGGTGGGAGATGCAGGAGTCGGCGTAGGCAACGACAAGGGCCGGGGAGGAATTGGGGGCGACGAGTTCGACGATGACGACGACAAGGACGACGAACTCGAGGACGATGATGAGGAGGAACAGGAAAGGGATGCGACCGTCCCAGAGCTACTGGCATTCGAAATATTGGTTAGTAATGGTAGCATTACGGGGGTGATGGTTGTAGTAGTAGTTGGTGTTGTTGTAGTTGTTGGGGTGCACACCTCTGAAATGGCAGCGGACAATAGGGTTCCTTGGGTCTGCAAGGGGACGGCTGACGTCTTTGAGATCGCAGCCGCAGTCACTGCTGCTGAGGACGACGTCGTGCTAGCTACAACGCCTTCCTTGCTCATCTAAATCGTCATGGGGTCGAAAAATAAGCATATATTTAGGAAAAAACAGGATAAGTTAACGACACAAATGTACCGTTTTTTACGAAATAAAAGCAAACAATCACACGCTTAAAAATAAATGAATAACACGTACACATACGCGCACATAAATTAAACAAGACACATAGTACATACAGGATACCTCTGGAGTAGAATACCAATATAAAAATAGTCCAAATTTTAAGTACGGTCCAGTTTATAGTTTCTTTACGGTTGAATTCAAATGTCAGAGACAAAATGTATATGTGAAATATCCTGTATGCCGATAAGACTGTAGTTGGGTTAGTGACATTCGTTGCCCTTTAACGTTAAACCCCCAATTATAAAAAAAAAAACAAACGATTTGAAAACAAAAAGCCAAACACTTAAATATTCACACAATCAATCAGTTGTACTTCATAATTCTTAATCTGAAGGCACTTCTATGAAAATATATGTTTCAATCAGGGATTCCCCTATCGTACGTAATAACTTTTTTCAAGTTTGCTCACCTGTTGTTGTTTTTTCATTCTTAACGCGGACCTATTATCGCGGGCTTGTTGCAAGTAGGGAGCTTTCTGTTCGGTACTCAACGTCCTCCACTTTTTTATAATCTGCTTGTATCGATCATTCCATGTAGGATATTCGGTTTTCCATTCCGGATGGTTCATGTTGGCATAGAGAACGGCCGATATGGTGGCACCGGATCCTAAACCTTCATCAGCTTTCATTTTCTCTGAGGAACGCTGATTATAAGTAGAAGGCACCACAGCGTTAGTTGTTTCGACTTCGGTGGTTGCCACGCCTCCAGTCCCGCTGTCATTTATTGACACCCAGGGACTTGGAGGCTCAGAAAACGCTGGACTAAACTGGGGACTACTATAAAAAATCACAATGATAAAGTCAATATAAGAACAATTTATTTTTAAAATAACAGCGACTGTAACTTACTTGCTGTATTCAGAATGATAAGGGGATTGCGGTGGGAAGCTTATAGGTGAGTTGAGACTGTTTTGGTTAGCGTTAGTTAATGTTGTAGGTCTCATAGAGGCAGATACGACCTGAGGAAGAACAGGCTGATTGTTATTGCTGTTACTACTGCTGTATGTGCTATTGGTGACTGTATTAGACTTTGGAAATACCATATTACTTTCCTCAGATTCTTGTGATTCATCAGTTAAAACACCCTAGAACAGATTTCATACATATTTAATGACAAATTATTAATATAATAATAATAATAGAGATACCTTAAATATGTCTTCCACATCTTTACTGTTAATATTGGGAATTGACTCGATATTAAAGTGAGATCCAAGTATTTCTGTTATGTCGTCTTTGGTATCTTTTGAATTGTTAGAATTAGAAAGAGAATCTGATATGTCAGGTTCCTCTGTTAAATTAGAATCTAAAATACATATTTTTAATAAAATTGACAGATTTTGAAACATTGTAATATTTTAATACGTATATAAAGCATGCTAAGTTGGGATTCACAAATATAATAATTAAATAGCAATTAGCACATTTTTTTAACCTGGTATTGTTATTAATCGAGAGATCGAAACAATTATTTTTGTGTGAACAATTATACATGTGTGAAACCCAACTTAGTTTGTTTTATATATTAAAATACTAAAATAAAAAGATTAGAATTTCTTCAAATTTAATTGCTGTTAAGTTTAACTTACCAGCTAACTTTTCAAGATTATCTGCATTTTTACTAAGCTCCTCATCATCTTCATTCATGATAGTATTTACAAGATCAGCGTCTAAAAGGTCTCCTGGCAAATTAAGCACATCCTTAAGGGCTTCTGAATCGCTCTCGTCCTCCTCTCTGGACACACAAACCGAGTCGTTTTCATTGTCTGTCTTGTCTCCTGTCATACTCCCTGAGAACAGCTTCAGGGGCTCTTTAGAATTTTCAAACTTCTCTTGCTTTGCTGTTACAGCAGCCACGGCTTTTATTTCGTCCTGCAAATATAAAAATAAGTTAGGAAAACACAATATTAAAATATGAAAGATGTTAGCTATTTACCTGAGATAATTGTATAGTTTTGGAGTCTTTTTCTTTCTCGTATTTAGAATTTTCCTCCTCGCTTCCGCTCGAACTGTCTAATTCTTTGTTAGTGTCCAAAAGATCACGCCCAAAAAAGGCTTCTTGAAGATAGGGTGGAAAACTTTCAACCAACTTATTTTTGGGCTTTCGACGGACCGGTTTACGTCTCGGCTTATCCGACGAGGTCTCTGCGAGGGATGATTGAGTTGGAGGTTCGGTCGAAGTAGGAGTCGTCTGACCTGGTAACATGTCCACATCGTCGGTGTCCATACCACCCCTAATACCTCTCATCCGTACCAAAAAACCACCTATTCCTGTAACAAGAAAGCAAAGAAGAATGAAGAATTATTTATATAAGAAAATTTAACATGCACATTTGTATTCAATATCAGAAAACTTACCCAACTTTTGTAAATTTCTTTGTCGTTTACGTCGTAAAACTGTAACGCCACTTTCCATGGTATACAGAGTAAACCCGTCAGGTGGAGGGCCGTCCTCTTTAGTCCATATCATTCCCTCTTTGTATATATCCTGAAGTTGTTCTTCTTTAATTTCTACCAATTCTAATTTTGCAC
>NW_020438898.1:84135-144063 GCF_000699045.2 Agrilus planipennis
ATCAACGCCATATTTATTAAAATGAGGTTTAATTAGTCGAGTTATCTTATCAACAACATTGATAAATTATTTAGTAAAAAAAATGCTTGAAATTAGTATAGAAGTGATTTACGGAAATATTGGTAATTTTATATGTCATAAACAACATTAAGTTCATCGTCAATTGTTTAAATCGTTTATATTTCTTGTTTTCTCTGTTTTTAAAAAAATTAGTATTGCGGTAAGTTTAAAATATAATTAAGAATTTATTTATAAGGATTAGTTGTAGTTTACATTTAATAAAAAAAAATAATAAATAGGTACTCTAAAAGTTGCAACTGACGAAATATTTGTAAAACTAAGTAAAGATTAAAACAATATTTCCACTATGGATTCTTATTAAAAAATTATCTAAGTATAAATTTAAATAAAAGATAATTTTGTTACAATATAAACGAGCTGTAAACAAAATTTATTTTATTATTATTAGTTTTTATTATTCGTTAGGTATTTCGAACTCGGACAAAAAGGAATAAATTAAATACAGGATGTTTAAAAGAAGTTTCATTGGTATTTATTAACCCAATACGTAAACTATGTGTATACTGTTCATAATTTACATATTTTCGTATCTTCTAATAAATGGCAATTTCGGATTGAATTTTTATATTAAAACTGCTAACATTCTGGTTTCAGTAAAAGTTCTAGATATGAATAATAATTAATTCATTTGCTTTATTTTTACTTTCTCGAATTAATAAATTATTACGTAACTGTGTACGAAACTGTCGGATATAAAGAACAAGCGTCAAGTTCGGTATTGAACGACTGCAGGATTCGAGGGTAAAACACCCCAGTACGTAGTCGCAACATCACGTAGCAAATTCCCTGCCAGTTCGGAAAATTATTTCAGACTGCAAGTGTGATGTGAAAATGGAAAAGTGCTCACCATTACGAATATATTTTCGTACAAACAAAAATACATATAGTTCTAAATAATCAGTAAAAAAAAAACAATTTTTTGTGACTAGAGATGTGCTAAGTAATCAAACAAATATAAATCTGAATCAAGAAATTAGGAGATATTCGCGAATAATCTTTCCAGTATCTGTTTCACTTATCAGTATTACAAATCGTGTCAAACACTATAAGGCCTTCGTTTGTTTTCTTTGTTCAGTTTTTCAATTAAAAGTTGAAAAGATTATATATTAATTAAAATTTCGTTTTCTATTATCGAGCACTCACAAAAATAAAGTGTTCTTTTTGTGTGGGACGAAACATCTACCACAAGTACATAAAAAACGAAATAGTGAGATGGACAATACAGTTTATTACTCGAAGTATCACAAGCTCAAATGTGTATTAAAATAAATAAATAGCCACTACTTGTCACATAAAAACTGCATCTAATGTAAGTATATAGATTATTAATGTTACATAATTATTGCGCTTGAAGCATTGCAAAATTATTGAACGAGTTAATGGAAAATTGATGCCTCCCATATTTATAATTTATTATTATTTACCAAGAAAATCAAATGGAATATCGAAATAGATTTTTTTTATATTTTCTTCTTACGTCAGAGATAAACTTCATTTTGTTATTTTATATTTCATACCCTAAAAGGACACAATTAATAAGTCTTTAAAAGTATTCTAATATTACCTCTACAAAAACGAGTATCTAGCATTAATATGTTGATTTCACGCTGTACGGTTTTTATATCTAAAGAAAAGGATGTCTTTTCTATTCAAACATTTTCCTGTTAATTAAATTTATTCTATGTAAGCTTTCGTAAGAATTTCGTTATTTGGTTTTGGCACGCGAATAAGTTTTAATTTATTAAACTGCATTAAAAAGTTCACCTAATAAATTGCGCATGCAGATGAATGTATCGTGTAATTGAGTTCATCATGAAAGGGAAATAAATGTAGGTATAATAATAATATACCTTTTTTATTCCTGTTATAAAAGATTCGTAACCCCTTTTTGTGTAGGTGCAACAAGTCATTATGCAACACTATCAGATAATCCATGTAATTAATTTAATTAGTACGATTAATCTACTTGTTTAATTAATTAGGTCCGTTGCCTAATTTTAATTCATATCTTACTTTTCCGTACATGCATTTTACTTATTAGATATGTCATGTTTGTTGGATTAACGATTGCTTTAAAAGCTTGGAAGGATTATAAAATATTAAAAGGGAAATTATAAGGCAAGTTTCACACCACGATTGACCAAACATAATTTGGGGTTTCCCCTACTCCTAAAAGACATACAATAAATAATAATATCAATACATTCAAGACAAAAGTTACATTAAGTTTAAGTTGAACTTGAATTTCACTTTTTGGTCCAATCTCTCCCCCTTGGTCACACTTTCAGTGACCCTCCCCCTAACAAATATTATGTCACAAAAGCTAACCCTGTAAACGATTTCTTGTGATTAAAAATAGTAATAAAAATGACTTTCTAACGTAATGAAATATTTTAAGAACTACAACGTTAAGAAAAAAATTAAAATAAAATTGATTGAACTGCGAACGCCACATTTCTTTAGACCCCCTACCCCCCGCATAAATGACCCATTAGAGAAATTTCTAACATACCAATCCGTAAGGCAAAACGCTCACAAACCTCAAAAACTTTATATCATTTTTTACCTATAAGGATGAAGCTTTTTGACATTATTTTACCCCTGTGTTAGGTTCTAAACTCGCCACTAATTTATTAGGTGAAACTAAAACGACTACAGTTTCTGATTTGTTCATCATCATCATCATCATAAGGTCATCAGTCCTAAGACTGGTTGGACACGTACCTCCACTCTTTCCTATCCTGAGCTAAACTTCGCATTTCCCTAAAACTAGAACAGCCCACATCCTTAACTATTTGCGAACAGTAATCTAATCTAGGTCTACCTCTACCCCTCCTAACTCCTGTTTCTGCCTCTAATATGTCTCTGACTAGACCTTCATGCCTGAGAAGGTGTCCTACCAACCTATCTCGCCTATTTTTTATTGACTTCCATAGAGTCCTCTGTTCTCCTATTCTTTCCAATACCTCTTCATTTCTAACCTTTTCTACCCACGATATCCTCATCATCCGCCTATAACACCACATTTCGAACGCTTCTAACCTTTTCTTTTCCGCCGCTCCCACTGTCCATGTTTCGCACCCGTACAACGCCGTGCTCCAAACATACACCTTTAACAACCTTTTTCGAATTTCTAAATTAACCGTTCGCGAGCATAGAAGTGACTTCTTTTTATTAAAGGCGACACGACCCTGAACATAAAAAGAATTTACAATCAAATCAATCTAAATTGTCTAATTTGAAGTACTAAAAGTGGTACTTTTGTCTGTGCCATGATTGAAAACTTCATTTAAATAAGATTTAGATACTAAGACTTAGATACTAAGAAACCCCTGTACAAATGTATAATCAGTTATTGAAGAATTTAAAGATGACAATGACATATTTTCATCAGTTTTATTGCTGGTCCATCCGTGCAAAACATAATATAAACATATATACATGTGTTTGTTGAAAAACCTTCGAATTTTTGGCCCAACTCCACATTTCGGTATAGATTTATGTAACGCATCGATAGGCAGTTAGTTCCCGACAACAAAACGCATTAATTGAAAAACGATGGGTAAATTATTATCCTTGCGTCCGTTCAAAGGCATTTTTTTGAAAGGAAAGCCAAAGGATAACATTTACTACACCTTAACCGAGATGAACAAGGTGGTGTGTTTCTTATTCATCGGATCGTATTTTGGTAAACGAATCGAATTTTTTTAACAAAAGTAAGCTAAACATAACAATAAATTATTTCTTTTTTTAGTTTAATTTATTATTAAATTTCAGGGTTCAAACTCGAACAATTTTACGTCAATATAATAACGATTGAGACCAGACAGAAACAGAATCGTGATATTACGTTATTCCTGTTGTATTATTATTATTTGTTGTAGAACTGTTGAACTATTTTTTATAAATAAAATGGCAAACTAACAGCTGAATACATGTATGTATAGGTTTAATTTAGTTTTAATCGCCAGAGGGTCGTAAATAACTAAAAGAGAATTTGGCATTTTAGTTACATAAATAATCAAATGCTATAATAAGTAGAATAAGTTTATGATACAAGTAATTATCTAAAATCCTACACGTGTAGTAATTATCTAATTAATTAAGTGGGTACTAAAACCGAACCGCGAATGTAATCTATATACGCACATAATTCTCTTTTTTGCAATAATATTCGTTATATTTGTACTTATGACGATGTATAAAACGAGAATCATACCAAAAATAATGCAAATTTTTCCTACACGGAGAAAATGGAAAAGGAAAATTTACCTAAATATTAAAGCGATATTTACAATTTATCCCAATATCCCGTTGTTTCGTAAGCGAAAATAATAAAAATTACAATTTGGACACGCATTTGTAAATATAAAATCCCAAAAGAAATAAATTTACTAGGTATTTTAGTTGATATTACAAATTAAATTGTAATAATTAAGAAACTTGAAATAATCTTCAAAAAAGCATATCAAGATTGAGATTGTTACAAGTTACCTAATAAATTTTACTATTTCTACGTCAAATTCAGTAGTATGTCTTTAATGTCCTTAAGGATACACAAGAAGGATAAACTCAATCTTCTTCATCTATTCCCTCATAGTCAGTAAATATTCGTCAACCTTTTGTTTGTTTCAGCACGACCACAATCCTAAATTTTCAAAATTCAGTTCTTTATTGGAATTAGATCGCGATTTCGGACTTAATAGTCCTCATCAGCACGTAATGTACATGCACATATATTTTAGTCACAAATCCATTATTTTCTCGCAATAAACCAATTTTCTATCAACTACTAAAAGTACAAAAGAATCATTAGTTTAACAAAGATTCTATTAATCTGTAGAAAAACTGTTACCACCCTTGAATTACCTTACATAGCACCCTCATCATATTGTAAATGCAAAACTATGAGTTACTCATAATAATTTAAAGCACAATAACTGACGAGGTACCTAAATATTCATAATTAACATCAAATTTTATTGCACATTAATCAGTTGTATTCCTGCACTAGTCTTTTAATAATTGCCAATTAAAAATTCGTATTGTGGTAACCCAGAATTTTGTATTTTCACAAAGCAGTAGCGAAATTATTGTTATTGTTGTAGTTATTATATTAATTTTTCGAAAAATTACGACATTATTAGGTCCCATCTGAACAATTATTGTTACATGTAATATTAAACGTCATTAATATTTAAATTACATTGACTAATTGTCTAATTTTGGTTTGTCCCAAAGTGGTCGCAAACGTCGATTTGAAATAGTGCCAAAATTCGCAAAAATATTCATTTATGTTTACCTGCCATATTATAGGAAACGTTCTAGAAAAAGTCATCAACCGATTTCAATACAAAGTAATAAAATTATCTAAATGGAACTGATGGCGGAACAGTGAATCTTTGTTTGATTATTTTTAGAAAGACTGATGAACTCTCTAAGTCTAAGGTAGTAATAATAATGAGAGTTCATAATTAATCTTATTTAGATAAGGCCATTCATATTAGTCCAAAAAGTGTATGCAATGGAAAAAAAAACTGAAAAAAAAATGCAGACCATTTGGTAGTACTTTTCTAGATCCTTACTACGTTCGCTTGGTTCTAGATCCTTACACTTAAATTTTAACATAAAGGGATTCCCTTTTTCACTATTTTAGTACAAAACCATAAAAATTAAGTTATACGTACATATAAAAGTTTTATCCTTGCATAATACAGAGCCCTTAAAACACTCCAACGATAGATTAAATTAATAACAAACACTTGTTTCAACCAAAGGTCATTTTAAAAGATAAAGTTATTGGGTTATTGGGTTATTGCTAACGATAAGGTTTAACATATACAACTTAAAATCTATTAATAAAACCAGAAGGGCCAAAATTATGAGAAAATCTACATTCTACGTTAGAATCTGAAAATTTTAAGGACATTATCCTTTTTTTCTTTCAATGACAAATCGCCTATCTTTCCTCTTTCAATGAAGAAATTAGGAAAACAAAATCAAGTGTTCGGATGTTTCCTTTTTTTTGATCGTCCTGTAGATGTGTGTGTAAAATCGCTGGCAACTCGATCAAGCGAGGTGTGTACCGTGTACCAGTCACCAGTCGCGAGAACCAGGCTCAGAAATGATAACAGGAGGAGACCGAACGAAATGTCCTGGCTTGGCTACAGCAAACGGCAGTCTTTCGTGGCATTTGGTCCGGTACAACTCGTTCGGTACAAAAATGTTTTTGATCTTAACTTAAATCGTCAATAAAATCGTGTAATTTAAGACATGAAGTTCAAACAGAAAAAGACAAAACCTCGCACCGTATAACGCATAAAGTTAACTGTGCTCTCTTCAAGAATGTACCCTTTGTGTTCTTGTTTGTATCTACCACCGAACCGCAGCAGGGGCAATAGCAGGTTATTGCCTTTCTGTTGACCGTAGAAAGTGATTACAATTCTCCTTTTTAACGTTCTATAACGGCGTGATATTAGAATAAATATGCAGTGCATTTCTTCGTTTAACAACAAAAAAGTCACCATCAATGGTACCGCAAGTCACCAAAAGAAAAGAGCGTGGTACGTACCTGCCTGCTTCTTTTATTTTCTCTTTCTTTTGTTTCAACAATGATTGAAAAACAAAAGTGACGTTTTTCGGCACTTTTGTTTTTGTTATTAGGTATATATATTAAAAATAAAGTCGAGTGTAGTTCAAGCGCCTACTTATAAATATTTTAATAGTTAGTGTGTCTCTGAATGATTCTCTATCTGTAGGTACATTTACAGGGGTCTATTTTTGGTCGTTTTCTGGTCCTCTGTATACACACGCATATCTGCATTATTAATTTGAAAGTTAAATTGTTCAGAAACAACGGTCTACTGCAATGTGTTTCGTCGAGCCAAGTTTAATTTTCCAGCGAGTTGCTGTCGTTCTACTTTTCTGCGCTACGTTCGTTGACCTTTATTACGTTAAATAATTAAAATTTTCAATTCGATAAAACGGCCAAAACACGCTCCAACACGATCCCTCGAACCCTATCGTTTTATTCGATCTTGTTCGAGCGCTTTCTCTTACAGTTATTATGCACCCTAGAAGGGTGCAGTTCAAATACCCTTTATGTAGATGCAACACCCGCTTGGGGAAACGCCCAGGACATAATTGTCTTGAACATATGTGCACTGTGTGTTAAAAAGTACCTACTGTGTGTTTCAAATAATATTTAAAACAGGAAATGCAATACAATACAATGATGATGTTTCAGGTGGCAGTTGCGACTTATTACTAATGTTAAATACATAAATTGTTATTATTTGTACGTTTTTTTTCATTTAGTTGTCATTATTTAATGTACGGATCGTTGAGGTATTGTTTTGTGCATTACGATTAGAAAAACTAATGAAACGGCAGATGTTTTGATAATCTATCGCCAGCAAATGGCGCGGTACCAAAAAATGGCACTCTATGCTACTAACGCGATGTTATCTGCTATTTAATTGCGTTTTATGCTATTGTAATGACTATAATTTATACACGTTGACTAAAAACAAACTTTTTTTATCTCACAACCAAAGAAATGGTTTGTTATCTATCATTTTCATTGCACCTTGTAGCTTAAAACGAGTGATAATTTTTAACAATGAATAAAAACAAATAATAATACGACTGTCGTAATAGTAAGTACGTATTTTCGTAAGGATTCAACATCTTGAAATTTCTGCCGATATATTCTAATTTGGAATAGAATTCCCTCATTCTTTACAGCATGAAATGTATATATAAGATCTACCTCCTTTGGTATACATTCCTATAAATAGCCTTAAATTTCGATACGGGCCTACGTCTACGCACATGTCTTACACAAAAAAAGGGAACACAAAAACGTTATCCTGGCATATATACTTTCATTTTTAATTACGAAGCAGAGAAGAAAGAAAATCAGCTTAGGTTACCTTTGTGGATCTATTTTTGTGGTTTTAAGAAAAAAAGGTAAAGTTGGCGTCATCTTTTCGAAATAGCATTCTTAAAGCGAATCTATTAATAATGGCGCCAAGCTATACTTCTCAAAATTAGAACGAATGATTCAGGAAATTACCCAAAAAATTGTTAAATACGAATTTACTCATAAAGACATGCACAAAGCTTCTATTAGGATACAATTTAACAACACATAACTACGTACCCAGTGAGAAACAACAGATTTGAATAACTAATAAATTAAAGTTTTTTGAACCTGGAATTAGAAAGTAAACGAAAGTAAAATCTTTGCAAGAAAAATTTCTACACTTTTTTGTCGTTCTTATAGGTGGATAGATACATTTGTTTTGTTGACTTTCGATTTTGCTTGATTGTGAGATAAAGTGAAAAGTAATTTCCACAGATACATTATAACTACTTAATACATAGTAATAAATAACAGACTTTCTAATTTTATTGTCATGCAAAACAATGTCAAGATATCGCCTTGATTGAGAGCGAGCAAAACGTACAAAAGTTACTACATCAATTTGTTGTACTCAATGTTCATACCAGAGAAATTTAAGACCATTTATTCTTTTTTACCTAATTGCATAAACAAGGAAATTTCATGGGTCAATTTACAGTTAAATTTTAAATTAAGTTTATTAAAATTATACTGCATCTCGAGTTAGAGAAATAGAGAACAAAGGAATCGAAATGGGCCGCCCGTGTAGCAAGCAAGCATATTTTTATTCGATTTTGTCGATTTGTCATGTAAAGTTCGTTTAACTTCGATGTTTTGTGTATATATTACGGTATTATTAATCTAAAAATCACTAATTACAAAAGTAATTAGTAATCCCCTAATAAGCTTTAAGCTACTTGGCCATCCATCTAGTGCAGTAAATTGATTATTACTCTAATAAAAATCTAATTTACAATATTAAATTGTTACAGTTTTTTGCGATTATCAAAACAATTAAATGACTTTTTTTTATAAATTTGATGCAGACTTTAATCGAAAAAAATTGATATATAAAGTTCTCCGACGGTGTAATCGTAAAGAAGGTTTAACAGCAAAAATATTTGGAGCATTTTACGCTATAAAACAGTAACATAATTTAAATAATTAGTTAATGAAATCAGTCGACCTTATCTTACACATGTGTACCCCTCTTTTGTATTGCGGTAATATACACGTACACAAGCAAACGAATAGAATTACTATTACATTTCTCATCTGATCGTGAAACAAAGCACTTCAAGGATTTACTTTGTGTTTCCATCTGCATATCTCACTGAATACGGTTTTTCTATTTTGCGATCGTCAATTTTTCTTTATTCTTGTAACACACGTGTAAAGTTATAGACACAAAAGTAATGTCAAATAAATAATTGAACAACAATGTGTCTAATAGAAAGTTTTTCCGTCCATTTCTATTTTGAATAAGTTACATACGTATGGAGAATGAGAACAGCGGCCTACAATTATACAGGGTGTTTCTATAGCGAGTAAAGCAGTGTGAATAAGGGATATAAAAATTTGTAAGAAAATCAGACGAAGTTGCAATCGGAAGCCGGTCCTGTGCGTGAATTGGCAACGCATAGAGAAATTGCGATAACAACTGATCAACTGTATCGATGAAAAATGTAAACAATGACGGTTGTGGATCGACTAATAAAGTAAATATATCAATTGGCCCTTGATTCTACTTTCAAATAGGTTTTTCTCGACTTTTGAACCACTAAACATTTACTTAATTTTAGTTTAAATTTTGTAGTGTCCTGTCACCTCCTGTAAGGTTGTTGCTTAACTCAGAAACACCTTGTATATTTCATAGCAAAAATTTACTTATGCAGAAGTCTGTTATAAGAAAAAGTGAATTAAAAATTTGCCTGCTACTACCTATACACAAGGAGAGAAGGCGTGCAATTCTTATGAAAAAAGGAGTGCCCCCCGCCTGTTTCAAGGATTTGGCTTGTTCGAAATTTACAAACCGATTTCTTTTCCTGTAACAAAAGACTGTATGTGTTAACTTTTGGACCGTATCAACCTACATTTCCACTTGCACGAAATATAACTAGACTGAGTGTAAAACTATGTTATCTTTTATAATTAAAAATTAATCGAAAGAAATCAATAAGCAAATAAGACAACACAATCTGAAAGCACTATTATTTTTTAATAAGTGTGTTTTGGATCAAAGGTTACCTGACAATATGTGAAAAAGTCAAAGTGCTTTTACGTAATTGTGAAAACTGTCAAACTGTCCAAAAACAATTCTCAAAATGCAAGCGTAATTATTTTGAGTTTTACCGTAAAAGAAGTGGATTTTCAATACTTAGTAAATGACGAAACCAGAGAAATTCCTTTAATTATTTGCAAACATTTATCAATTGATAATTTGGATACGTAAAGTTAATGAATATGTAATTAATGTAGTGAATATTGGATTTTACATACTCAGAGAAAAAATCAAATACTGCTTGGAAGACCCGGAAAAGCCATGGAATTTTGGTTTTGAAGAAAATTAGACAATCTGGTCTATATGGAATCAAGTTTCTTAAGTTGTGTTTTTAGTCCTATTAGGTACCCCATGAGAAAAAATAATAATGTTACTTTACTTCACCTCCTAATGTAATTGACCTAATTCAACCCCGTTAAGTCACCTTGCTTGAAACGTGCTTATTAAACCTTTTATACCAATTTAAATGGTTTTAACTCTGTCTGTTAAGCTTATTTCTTAAGAATCCTTACACGTTTCCCATTTTATAATAAGTACAATGCATTTATTTTGGCATTTCTTGCGTTTATTGGTATTTCTTTTTTCTTTAGATTCGAAATTAGTTTTGATTCAACAATTCGTGAAATACATCACCTTCAAGTTCCATTATATTTTGTTTTTAACCTTTGAATACCGAAGGTTCATTTCAACAGTATTATTCATTCATTATTAGAAGTCCATATTTAGAATAAATATTTAAATGCTTCATAATAATTACTGTATTGTTTGTGCGAATTTCGAAGAGGGAAGATTATCATTATCAATGACGAATTATCAATTTAAATTTATTCTAGGACAATTTAAATATTTTAAGTTATACTAATTGCATTAAATTACTCTTAATAGTAATTATTATGAGATAAACTTTAGCAAATAAGTTTACATTTGTATAAACAAGTTTTTGTACAAGATTTTGACGATAATAGATTAGAAAGGAACTGGTATGTTATTTTTGTTTGTTTTTTTTGTTTCAGGCCTAGTCAATTATTGAAGGAAGACCAAAAATCGATATGCAATTCATCAAATGACACGTCGGGGGCTAAAAGAAGATGCCCCCAGTCGATTTCGCGTCTACAAGTAGAAAAAATCGAGGGCGGCCTGATGGTGGCGGGGGTGGTTGTAGCCGCCAATTGCCAAATTATTTTGCCCATTTTTGGATTTCTGTTTCTACTTGTCGGCTGCGTCCTTACAGGTCAGTCATCATCATCATAAGGTCATCAGTCCTAAGACTGGTTGGACACGTACCTCCACTCTTTCCTATCCTGAGCTAAACTTCGCATTTCCCTAAAACTAGAACAGCCCACATCCTTAACTATTTGCGAAGACTAATCTAATCTAGGTCCTAACTCCTGTTTCTGCCTCTAATATGTCTCTGACTAGACCTTCATGCCTGAGAAGGTGTCCTTCCAACCTATCTCGCCTATTTTTTATTGACTTCCATAGAGTCCTCTGTTCTCCTATTCTTTCCAATACCTCTTCATTTCTAACCTTTTGTACCCACGATATCCTCATCATCCGCCTATAACACCACATTTCGAACGCTTCTAACCTTTTTTTTTCCGCCGCTCCCACTGTCCATGTTTCGCACCCGTACATACACCTTTAACAACCTTTTTCGAATTTCTAAGTTAACCGTTCGCGAGCATAGAAGTGACTTCTTTTTATTAAAGGCGACACAACCCTGCGCTATCCTCTGCTTTATATCCCTACTACTCCTTCCGTCCTGACTTATCTGACTTCCTAGGTATCTAAAATCAGCCACTTCTTCTAATTTTTCGTCTCCTATCGTTATATTCGCTCTTTCCCTACTTTTTCTTCCCTTGCATATCATTATTTTAGTTTTATTTACAGGTCAGTATCGAGTAATTATAAATTTAACTTTTAAAAATATAACATCGCACCTGTAAAAAAACTGACGCGCCGAGTGATGATGAGTGACGAAAGTTATTGTCAGTTCACTGTGTCGAAAACGAACGTATTTTTGGAAAATTGGAGGACATCGAATTACACTGCCCCAATTTTCATTTCCTCGCGATTTGATACCTGCTCAATTTAAATAGTTAATTTTAGAAGATTTTTTATTAGCACGCCTTTGTTGACGAAACAAAAAAGTGGCCAAAAATTATATTAACAAATTGTCAACCCTTCTACACGGCTACCCATTATATATTGTCTTATTGTATACGTGATTGGTTAAATCAATAATAGGATGAATCTAAATTGGACCATAAAAAGGAAAATACGACAAAAGTTCTGCCTAAATCCAATAACTTTCACGAATCGATACTTACTCAATTATATTTTATTTACGACAAAATAATGGGCTTTTTCGTGTTCCTAAAAAGTATTTCCGGTTTTATCAATCTAAATAAAACGCAAATTAAGGAAAATTATTTTTGGGTTCTTGTGTGCGACCACCATAAGCAACCAAACAATAATTTTTATGGTATTATGCTACTGAAATTGTAGGAATTAAAAATGTTGCAAAAATAGAATGGTGCATTACTAAAAGGAAAACAATTTCAGCAACTTTTCGAGTGGTCATAATTCAATTAACTTTTAATTATTACTCAGCGTATTAATAGCCGCAAATTGACCTTATGTGCCTAATTATCGATGAACTTTGACCGCATAGCAAACTACTCCGAGACTTTGTAATTCTAATTATGTACTTCACAAAATTAATAATGTTTCATAAATGTTCCAAACTTCCTTGCAAATTCGCCAAATATCTTTTATTGCGTAGTGCTAAGCGTTGATAGAAAAGTCACCTATGTTACAGGCTACAAACCAAAAAAAAAATTGTAATATTTACGTAGTTATATAGTTTCCTTAATCATACAAAATGAACAGTTTACAATACCCCACAGAAGAAAATTATCAGGCGTCAGAAAAATGCGTTATTAAAACTACTAAACAGATGGAATTTATCGTGAAATATGCGATATTTGGGAGTAGTATTTCGCGTTGACGATGAGTGTGTGATAACTAAATTTATTCGTAATGAAAAAATAATCTAGCGTGCTATTTTAAGGGTGTCTGTCCACACACAATCATAAAATCATTCTGACGCGTGTATCTATCTGTTCATCTGTTCTTAGAAATTGTTTTTTTTCGATCATTTCCAATTATTTTCGTTTTACTAGCCATATATCAGTTATTACGTATTCCTGAATTAAACAAAACAGACAAAAAAGAAGACATCAAAGAGTAAAACAACAGACGATACATATTCATGTTTATTACAAGGATTTTTTAATCGTGATATTGCTTCTATAAAACTATAACTTGATACGACGCAAAACGGAAAATGGGTGAAGTAATATCAATTCAATTTCCTTTTACTATTTATCGCTACAAACCACGCAAAGATTTCCCACTACCGGAAAAATAAAAAAATGCAAACTTTGATAAAAATAAAAATGCACGCCGACTAATCATAATTTTAAAATCCTAAAGATTGCCAATAAATTGATTAATTGTATGGTTATTGCAAAATCTGCAGGCAATTTGGTCACACATAAAGTATTGTTTTTCTCGTACTCTTGTTGTTGATTAAAGAAGTAGGAATATAAAGGTAAATTACATTGGTCATTTGTCGTAAGCAATTTTATCGTTAAAGAACCAATGATAAGACTATTATGGTATCATAAATAAACAGTACAAGAACATTCACTGCATGATAAAGAATAATCCCAGACGTCAACGTTAAAATAAACGAATCCTTTTATAAGTAATGCATACATTATTAGCCAGTTGAAAACAACAGAAGAATGTTGAATTATCTTTTGAAAAATACGACATGCTAAAGAAAAATTCGGACAAATACCTTCAGTCATCTTTTTTTTATAAATTATAAAATCCAATTTAATAATTAAGGGTGTTACACTTTGTTCAAAGTTTAAGACACTGTTAACCTTTAATAATCTTTTCCGAATTTCTAAATTAACCATTTTTTAACGTCCCTGTTTGTCCCATTGTTGTAACATTCCACGTGCAGCATAAAAAGAATAAAATGACGATAAAAATGTGTAATTTCTCGTAAAAGTTTGCCTACAAGTAATCGAACTTTTCAGGATGCTTATTATCCTTGTGGCCAGTCGTTTCGCACTCTTATTTAATGATTGTACAATGCCAATTACCTCTAATTTGATGAATAGTACATTATGTACCTGGGACCTATAACGCAACCCAATTAAGTGTATCGAATATATTTTTCGTTTCGCAAATAAAAAATATGAGGTATTGTAATTCTTCATGAAAAAACCGTTTAGATTTTGAATGAATTTTTACCTAGCTTTTGAAAAATGAGTATACAATGTAAAGCAAAATGTTTTTTACTCTCTACTCGTTATTCGCTTTTGCTTGTCGAAACCCTTTAAAACTTATTTGAAACTGAAATCTTTTATGCATTTCTGTCACTCAACACGAACATGGTTGGAATTTATAAAAGTTTTAAATATTCATGTCGGTTTTTATCGAACGATTTAGTCTTAAGAAAGATTAAGGAAGATTTTTAAATATGTATTAGAGTAGGTACAAGAACATAAAAACGTTACTTTTTATTATGCAGACTATTCAAATGATTTTATGGTAGAAATTTTATTTTTCCGCAGCTCCTCTTCAAGTTAGATCCTTCGTACCTGTTCTCTTTTGTACGTGTATGCGTCTATTGAATTTATTTTATTTTTTAATTAATGTTAATTAGCACTTGCATCGTTATGCTTCTACTTGGTAGTCTCGCGAAGCATTCATAATTGAGCTACACATACGTATATGTATTTATTTAACGCACATCCGTTTCCTCTTGGGTCCCTAATTAAGTCTTCCATCCTTTCGTTGGTTTTTTTTATTCATTTCGTGTCTTCGAACGTTACAGCTGCGTCATACAGGGGTCCTGGCGAGCACGAGGAGCCTGATCATTATGCAGAAAGGATCGCGTTCACAGGAAACAACAGGATCCTCGGTCCAGCATGCATAGTGGTCGGTTTCGTCATGTTCCTAGGTGGTATTCTGCTCTGCTTCCTGACGAGGAGGGCTCGACGAAGGGAACAAACCATCGGCTTCCACTGTCCTCTCCATGGGGACTTTTATCCCCTGAGTCCCGTCTCTAGTTCCAAAACCGTAGGTAAGTTACTACATGTGATGATTGGGGACATTTTTCGGTCCCAACTGAAGTATCTCTTCTCGAACTCAGGCAATACAGGGCGTTTATTTGTTTGCCCCGCAAAAATGCATTTTTAATATACACAACACATCACAATATTTAAGAAAAAACTGCGCAGAAACCATCTACACTCTAATACGTCACAATTGTGTACATTATAGTACTTCTGCAATTACTTTGTTGCAGTAAATGAGGAAGTAACAGTTTAAATGTTACGGTAAAAAAAAAGACGCGCCGCTTTGAGCCATCAGCTGTACCACAACTCATTTGTCTACGCTCGAATTATTTAATATTAGTGTGCAAAATTGTGTTGAAATATTCTTTTCGACAAATTTTTAGCAATGAATTTGTATTTGAGATATTAGAAAGCATTTTATTTGAAAGCCAAATACTTTTAATTTGTTAAATATACAGGGATGGTTGTAAATAATAAATATTAGGAAGAATGACCCCCCCCCCCAGTGTAAATAAATGCCCTTAAAAGGAAAAGATTGATTAACAGCTTTTTTACTGTTTTGTTTTCAGCTGCTATCGAAAATGACCAAAGGTCATTACTATGTTGGGCACGGGGACGTGTCCCAAGGGCTGCAGCAGGGGTAGTACCACCCCAATGCCCCCATAGTCAAATATCTAGCACAAGAAGTTCGGTTGCAAGCTCACCACACAGCCCATGCCCTACACCTTTACCGTTTTTGGTCACTTCAGGATCTTCGAGGTGAGTACCTTTCCTGGATAACAGTAATTAAAATATTGTCTTCCATTATCGTAATATTATGGCTCAATTACGGACTTTATTTTAAATTTTCATGGCGCCT
Organism: Agrilus planipennis; assembly: GCF_000699045.2. Taxonomy (NCBI): domain Eukaryota; kingdom Metazoa; phylum Arthropoda; class Insecta; order Coleoptera; family Buprestidae; genus Agrilus; species Agrilus planipennis. Next base: position 100,425 of record NW_020438898.1, read on the forward strand.
CCACCAAAATTTTCAATACATAATTGTTGGTAATGAACATATATTTTCGTAAATGGCTTGTTTAAACAATAGTTTACAATAAAATGAACTGAAAGTTCGTAATTGATAATTTTAGCAGCTGCAAATAAAAATGTATAAAAGTTTTCAACCAAATTCTGCAAGATGTCTTTAAAAATATTACAAATTAATTAATTATTTCTTCGTAATAATTATGCAGTTTGTTTGAGAATAATATTGAGTTACACGTAAAAGAGTTATTTTCGTGAAAAAAAGTTTTCTAACATTCTTTGGAGTTGCATTATTAATATTGTAATATTTACTGTATGTTTGGTTGTCTACATATTTTGTTGCAAATAGTAATTTTAATTTATTTTAAAAAGAAAAATCTCTAACTGCATTAAAATAGAAAAAATATAATTTAAAGATGAAAACTCATCAATCTACATCAGTGGAATCAGAATTACAGCTCAATTATATGAGAACAGCGGCCTACCCAAGTTTAATTTTCCAGCGAGTTGCTGTCGTTCTACTTTTCTGCGCTACGTTCGTTGACCTTTATTACGTTAAATAATTAAAATTTTCAATTCGATAAAACGGCCAAAACACGCTCCAACACGATCCCTCGAACCCTATCGTTTTATTCGATCTTGTTCGAGCGCTTTCTCTTACAGTTATTATGCACCCTAGAAGGGTGCAGTTCAAATACCCTTTATGTAGATGCAACACCCGCTTGGGGAAACGCCCAGGACATAATNATACAAATTAAATTAAATTTGACATAAATTTTCGTTTTTTCAGTGGATTAATACCCACAACTGTTCAGCTCTCACCAGACCAACCTTTTGGCTCAATTCGCTCACTAACTGCTGGAAGAGAGGTGGCCAGTTTTCCCCTTTCGAGGACACCAACCCCACCGCTCAACAGGTAACGCACATCAGCCCCCATATCTATATTTCTACCTACTTATTTATTTACTTCTTATATATAAATCACCTTTTAATGATTTATTTTTTATAAAATTGTTTCCCACACTTATAAACAATTTTTAACTTTGCAGTGGTAAATCCAACGATAGTCAATATTCGGACGAAGAGAAACTGTTCTCTCCAGATCGTGATTCGGCGTCGTCAGGTCATAAAAATGATACAAGAAAATCCGTTTCAATAATATTACCGACCGAAGACAACGGATGACCACTTACCACATAAATTTCGCTCAGCCTGCTACTATTATTAATATTAATNTAATAACATAAGTGTAGGTTGTTATTATTATTATTTGTATATATTTATTATTACTAGGAAATTAAATTCCATTAGAAATAATAATTAAACGTCTGAAGAAAGCAATTGTGAACCCAAGAGTAACTTTTAAATTTTACTTATTTGTACCGTGTACAAAATATTTCTCTATAAACGCATATTACATATACATTTGTATGTATATAATGAACTTTTTTATTTAGTCTTTATCCAGTTGAAAAGTTTTATTTTTTAAGACTGAATTATATTATCTACATTATATTATTCCATTTCGTACGTACGTATTTTTATTATTACTATTATAATTATCATCATCATAATTACTGTGCTACAATTGTTATATTTATCCATGCATCTCTTCGAAACCCCTTCTACACAGATGGGGGTTTACCCCATATGCGGATCTGTGTTATTATGCAACCCTAATATCATGCATGTTAGTATGTACTGTTTTTTTCGATAAATAAATGCATCATAAAAGCCATATTAAATATTCGACTTTTAGTATTACAATGTCGTACTTATAAACAACTTTATTATCAATATTAAAAGGCTTCTTTCACGGACAGAGTTATGAAAAGGACTCAATATTTGGGCTTGATGAGAATCAGTCTGAGGAATCGTCAAACAACTCCATCTGTGGATTCACCAAAGTAAAAAAATCATTGACCACAGCCATCAAGCCCAAGTATAGAGACGTTTTCGGTTACCCTACGGGTTTCGACAAAACGTAAGACAAAAAGAATAAAATAAGTGACTTACTTTGAGTTGAATTTCGATAAAATTGAAAGTTTTCGTCCTTTTGGCCTGCAATATACTGATTTCCAGAAGAACACTATAGATCTACATGAAGAATAAGATGTGGAGGTAAAAGAGATTTCAATGTTATAGCACTGCAATAGAAAATACAAAATGAAAATAATTTACATTTACATTTTAATCATATTTTAAGATAAAATAAACAACAATAATATCATTATTTTAAATTAAAATTGTGTTTTCTATTTAAAGTAGAGTTGTTGATTAAGTTTTATATATTTACAACAAAAATGTACAAAAAATATTAATACAAAAACGTTTCATAAGGAATAGGATACTTTGTAATTTGTAATTAACAATTTTCGTATATAAATGACACAAAAGACGATATTAAAAATTAAAACTATTCCCTGCTCTTCTTTTTAGGGCTTTCTTCATCAGACGAAGAAGACGAGGTAGATGATCTAGAGGCGGATTTTCGTTTGGTGCCCTTTTTATCGGATTCTCCATTCTCAGAAGTCCTTTTTTCGCCTCTTTTAGAAGGTTTTTCCTTTTCATCACTGTCAGTATCCATCTTCTTTCCCAATTTTGCTTCGATAGATGGCACAGCCTTTTTAAGACGATTGGCGTCAGGACTATAAGCCCACAAGATCAACTCTAAGTGCTCTTTAGTTGGTAAATCATCTTTCCATAAATCAGACTTTTCCTCTTTCATTTTAGTCAAAAGCGATTTCAACTTTTTATTCCTTACAATGTCCCATGTGGGCTCGTTTTCTTCACTTGCAACGGTCCTCAGGTGCTTATAATCGCCCCCGACAGATTTATAAGCTTCCAAAAATGCCTCAGCTTTTTTGTCTTCGACGTTATACTTTTCTTTCAACAAATCAAGGGATTCTATTGTACCTAGTGGCAAATAGGCTCTGTTCTCTTTCCCTGTGTCATTCAAGTCGAACTCCTTGAGCCAATTTTCGAAAACTTCTAACGCATCTTTGATATTTTGTACTTTTTCTTCTGCTTTTGTTACTGTAGAAAAGAAATAGAAAAAAAAATTGTAGCATTCAGTTTACAGGTACATGCAGAATTTGAACAACACCTACGATGAGGCGTACAGTATATACATTTGTAGTATACGTGGTGGTCATAAATGTACAGTTATGATGTAAAGTTTATTTAAAGAGTAATTGAGTGTATATATTTTTTAATGTTTTTCAATTTAATTATAATTCCATACTTGGATAGCTTTTGACCTCTTTTTATAATCATGAATAATTAATTGTGGTACGGTTTACAGCTTGAGGCGCACCTTCAACTCTGCAGAAGGAATGCTGATTACGTCATCTAAATATAATTATCGATGTGTTAAGAAACGGGCATGTATGAAAAATTCAATGCCAATACCCAAGTCTCACGTGCACAGGATATTTTTGAAGTAAAATCATTATTTTTGCACTTACATACTTAGGGAATGCATGACACACATAAATGTTTATTTTCGAAAAAAGAAATGCAAATTTTCGTAAATAAAATTTAAAAACGCGAATTTTGCTTTAACTAATCATATTTATAATATTAGAGGCCACAAACTTGTGTTTTACTATAAAATAGTTTACTAAACCAGAGGGTATCATTTTATTTGTGAGGTACTGTAAAATATATATAATAGCATACTAATAATGTTGTTTGCCAGTTATTTTAATTACTTTTTTAACTCCTAAATACTTCTTATTAATAGAAAAAAATTTAATTAACGCAAAACAATTTAACTATATCTANTTTAAGAATTTCCAAAATTAAAATGTGAATTACCAGAATCGTTTTCTTTAATGTATTATGTTTTCCATTTTTTGCTAAAGCTTCCAAAAGATTTATTTGTGCCAAATTAGAATCTATGGATTCAACAACTTTTATTATATCTTGTAATAAACCGTCTTTTTTGTTTTCCAGCAAAGCACACAATAATTCAGACTGAGCGGGAAATAATTTGTATTGTTTTGCAAAATCGACAAACACTTCTGCAGCTTTGTCAATATTTTGGCTAGAAATATAAAACTTATTAATAACGTATTAATTAAATAATCTAATTTTGTTCTTTTGGCATTTATTAAGATTATCTGATAATCAATACCTTTTTAAATGAATTTGGACAAGTGGTTCCAAAATTAAATTACTTATATTGCAATAGTTTAATTTAACCAGGACATCGAATGTTTTTCTTTGATTATCAGGATTGGTAAAAGACTTCAAAAGGTCCACGCAGTTGTGTTCTATGCCGCTACTTCCTATAAAATGCCTAAGGCAAAATTATTCTTGATTAAAAAAATATTACATCAAATCCACTACTTTTCTTAACTTACTTTACATTCGTTTCCTTTTTCAGTAAATTCATTGCACTTTCTTCCTGTCCATTCAGGACCATGAGAGTAGCAAAATCCAAAATTTTAAAAACGTCCAATTTGAACCAAGGATGTTTGGACGTTATTTCGTTAAACATCTTCTGAGCCTCAGACAATTTCTTGCTCAGGACATAATTATGTAAAATATTCGCCTTCATTCCGGGAGATTCGATGTACCCCCGACTTGAGAAATTATTGCGTAAATGCTCTACACGATCTAAATTACCAAGTCGTGCATGCGCCTGTATCAACCGCCTCAAAACACCCCTCGTTTCCATATTCTTGCTCTTCAACTCTTCATAATGACACTCTAACTCTTTAACGTTCATTTGACTCTTTAAAAACAAAAATGCATTACGTTAGTACGCTACTACATCGTAAAATTTATAACAAGCACAAGTTCTTCCCCCTATCAGTCACTGTGAACTCGAAACTATTACCACCATTGCTTCGAGTGGTCGAAATTCACTTTTGTTTAATCACTTTCTTTGTGTTAAAAATTGTTTGAAAAATTGTTCGTAAATAGTTATGCAACACATCGTACACGTCAGCATAAGAAATTGCTGATACTAATTACATAATACTACTTTGCCCTGTGCTGACAGCACTCATAATTTATTTTATATATATACTACTAGTTCTTCCCCCTGATCAGTGTCAAAAGTATACACGACTACGTAAACTATATTACTTTTTGTATAGCAAAAACCTGAGAGATATTGGAGCGTTAATTAAAAAATTAAATTAAAATACCGAAAAAATTAATCCTCAAAATAAATACATGTTTTATATTTCTGTTTTGTACTGGGATTAGAATTAGAAGTTGCTCTTTATAAATTGCAGTTGACACTCGCTAGTGTGAACATTGCATAACTAAAACTCCACATAATGTGAACAGCACATTAATTATGCCAAATTATACTTCTCTAATCGTATTTGCCAGAGATGTACCGTCTTATTCCCGTATAAATTTTACATTTTAAAACAAAAATTTCTGATTTCTTTTAGTATGTATACTAAATGTAACATTCGTTAATGTGAACAAATCGATATTTTTTTTCAGTTATATAACCGAGTATCTACTGTGTTTTGTAATCTCCCTGTATACAACCTTATAAATTATTCACTACATTCTCCCGTTAATTTATTAATCTATTTTTTACCAGGACCGATCGAAAACAAACAAGACAAATGTCCAAAATAACTTCAAAAATTGTCATTTCAAACATTTTACTTTAAAAAGGACCTGGATATAGGAATTGTTTAAACAATACTCCACTGAGTACCCGTAATGAAATATTTACTAAATAATACCTTGTTTTAGGTTGTAGCAGCCACTTTTGATTTTAATCTATCTGGAAGGTCATATTTACATCGTTTAAGTAATGAAACTAGCTGGCTGTCTAGTGAAGTTCTGCCAAAATCGTCTTCAGTTTCTAAACTTGACCAAAAGGCCACGGCTGACTCACAATCATTATTGTTACCTGTATGAGTTGTAAAAAATAAGTTAATAAGAACAAATAAAATTACTTCTTGCACATCAAATTTTTTTACTTACTGTATATTTTCATTATAGCATGATATATGACAGATTTTTCAATTGTATGACTTGGGATTTTTCTAACAGCTTTTGCTAACGTCTCTAGTTCACATAATTGTCCATTTTTCGACCAATTATTGCAAAGAGTCTGTAACTTGTTCCTTGGTAATCCGTTAAAATCCTAGAAAAAAAAATACGATTATAATATTTAAGAATTTCCAAAATTAAAATGTGAATTACCAGAATCGTTTTCTTTAATGTATTATGTTTTCCATTTTTTGCTAAAGCTTCCAAAAGATTTATTTGTGCCAAATTAGAATCTATGGATTCAACAACTTTTATTATATCTTGTAATAAACCGTCTTTTTTGTTTTCCAGCAAAGCACACAATAATTCAGACTGAGCGGGAAATAATTTGTATTGTTTTGCAAAATCGACAAACACTTCTATAAAGAATAATCCCAGACGTCAACGTTAAAATAAACGAATCCTTTTATAAGTAATGCATACATTATTAGCCAGTTGAAAACAACAGAAGAATGTTGAATTATCTTTTGAAAAATACGACATGCTAAAGAAAAATTCGGACAAATACCTTCAGTCANTTAATAACTTACAGGGTGTGGAATATGATGCTCTTCAGTTTTGAAAGATACATCCAAAAGGGTGTCTATAAGTTGATCAATGCTCTTCCTTAATTTCTCTGCTTTACACTTTAATTGAACAACATTCGATAATGCATCTGCAATGTCAGAGGAGAGTCTTAATCTTTTAGACTTGATAAACTATAAATGATTACAACTTTATAAATATACAAACAATTATTTAATACGTTTAGTAAATACCTTCAGTAACTCGCGAAATTTTTTAAAGTCGTCTTCACTTCTACAGGAACTGCAAACTTTTTCCAAGAACTGCCCCACCCAATCTATTTGTCTGCTGTTCACTTCACAAATTTTTTGCAATATAGGTACCACACTATCGGCATTTTTATTAATAATCCATGCCCTGGATAAGTTATTTAAGGCGCTGGCATCTATGGGGCCATCATAAACTGAAACTAAAAGACAAAAATATTTTTTATCAAAAACAACATACATTGTTAGCATTTACCTAATTTTACAGCCTCTTGAATTGCATCTTTTCTTATGAGAACTTTTATTAATGGCGTAAACAACTCTTTCGAAGTAAAACCCATTTTTTTCAGTCTGTTCATCAAATCTAAAGGATTACTAAAATCGCAGTGGGGCAATATATATAATTCCCAAGTCTCTTCGTCAGGTTTAACACCTAAATTCATCATTTTTCCTATAGCTTCACAGACACCTAAACAATTACTACATTGAAAAAAAATATTTCTGTTCCCCAGCAAGAACAAGAAATTACCTACTTCTCCATTTTCTTTAGCAGCACTTTTTAAAAGGGGCCAAAAATAGTGGGGCCGCAATGGTGACATATTTTTTACCAAATCCCAAGCAATAACATGATAATTTCTTCTCAGAGCAGTCTCAGTAACTTTAACATAGGCCATACTGTTCAGATTTAATTCTTTAAGTATTTTAGCTGATTCCAAAATATCTTTAGAACTCTTAAATAGTACAATAAATTAGCACACATAGTATAAAAAATAATTAGAGACTTACACATCCCTTTTTAACCATTTCCCTTAACAAAAACATTCCATAATTCCCCTGTAGTATATCAGGTTGTTGTTGGACAAGTTTAGAATATATAGTTATTGCAGTCAAAGGCTTCTCTAAGTAAATAAGGTGTATACATAAATTATCCAAATACTTCAAACTTTGTTTTGAAAAATCAGTAAAATCCCTTTTCACAAACAACTTAAAGTAACAAAATAATTAAAAATTTGTAAAAAGCTATCCTTTTAATCTTACATGTCTCATCCAATCCTGATTATCATTTTGACTTAATTCCTGAACAATTTGAAGGAACATTTTCTCAGTTAAACTGTTAGGAGGAAGAAGTTCAACAACAGCTTCAAACTGCTTTTCACTAGCACGTTTTGCCAAACCTGTCAGCAGAGCTACATATGTGGAAACTGAAGGAAAAATATCAATATTTCTCATTGTTTCCAAAACAGTATTAGCATCATTAAGACCACTAAAATCACAATAAAATATTTGAATATTTTTATAATTCATGTTTTCAAAAAAATACACTTACCCATTTATAGCATGTGCTAGGACTAATGAATTAAAAGTGTCTTCATCAGCAGGCATATTTTGCTTTTTCATTTCTTCCAACACATTAATAGCTTTGAAAGTGTCTCCTGCTGTACATACATTCTCTAAGATTAATTTATATAGCTTGACATCTGCTTTATCTACTTCTCCTAGTAGATTTTCATATTGTATCAAATGCTGATTTTCTGTGCAAACACTAATGTACAAGTGGTAATTAAAAGGGACTCCTGTTTTTGTTAAATTCTCTTTTACATGATCACAAAGAGCTGCTCGAACTTCAGGTATTTGATCAGGCAACAAATGACCACAACACTGCAACAACAAATCTGCATCTTCTTCTGATAAATGAGCTACAATAAAATAATGTTAAATAAATCAGTAAATCACTATTTTAAAAATTGCTTACCTAAATTTGAATTTAAAACTTCATAAATTTGATCTAGAAAAACTCGACCATGTTTATTGATACTCCGATGTAAATTTGTTACAAGATTAACCAGTTTAATGTTTTCCTTACTTGCAGAAGGGGTCTCTCTTTCAATACTCTCATTTACACTGAAATTCCTGCATGAAATTCTGCAATAATGTAATAAATCAAAACAGGAACGTACATTTCTCCATAGATAAATAAAAAGGCATACTTTGGCTTACTTACATTATAAAATCGTTATTTCTGATCAATTTTCCTTTAAATTTCACAGTTGGAGCACTAATTTTATTTGAACCACTAATTTTACGAGAAACACAGGAACAATTATACATAATTCTCACAGCCATTGGTTTTAAACACCTTGCTCTAATAAATAACGAAAACATTTTAATCATACTTTAATAAACAAATTTCCTTATTTCTCTAGAAGAATTTGTAAATTTGTATTATAGGTTATGAAACATAACCACAAAAATGCTAAAAAATAAGTGTAACCTTACATTACTGCAGAAGTATTCAAATATTGTAATTACTGCTACTTATTTAATCAGAAATAATAATTGGTTACTGATATAATAAAATAGAACGACGATGAAGAGGCTATCAGAGGAAAGAACTAAAATTTTGTTTGAAAAATTGTGTAAATAGTAAGTTAAACCAAAAATTACTCACATGTTGCTCATCACTTTCCTTTTGTTTCCTTTTTCAGTATTGGTTCTAATATAAAACTTCTCATTGAACGACCTGATGGGATATACTGCTTTAGAGAAAAAAAGGACAGAGTGTTTTATGTATCAGAGAAAGTCCTAAAACTAGCAGAAACAGTTGGTCCAGACCATTTGATATCATTAGGCACATGCTTTGGCAAATTTACAAAATCAAACAAATTTCGTTTAAACATAACTGCTCTCAACTATCTTGCTCCCTATGCACAGGTACTGTTAATGATATCAGGTTATTTTTAAATTAACTATTCCAATTTTAGTGCAAAATTTGGCTTAAACCTTCAGCAGAACAACAATTTCTATATGGGCATCATATAAAGAAGTCAGGCTTAGGAAGAATTAGTGAAAGCACTGAGAAGTATCAAGGAGTTGTTATTTTTAGCATGTCAGATATACCTTTAGGTTTTGGGGTAGCTGCTAAATCCACTGCTGAATGTAAACATTCAGATCCTTTAGCTATAGTTTGCTTTCACCAGGCAGACATAGGAGAATATATCAGAGCAGAAGAAGATCTTTTGTAGTATAACATTTAGGGTCTGTAATTAAATGAAAAATAAATTATTTTTATGTATCCACATATTCTTTTAATTGAACTTAATACTCACATATTTAAATAGTTGTGATTATACTAGTTTAAAACTAACGGTTTTGAAATAATTACAACAGCATTAAAAGAATAAACTATTCATTTTAATTTCCACAATATTCATTGTTTAAAAACATCACCCTGTACTCATTATTAACAAATTTTTAACCCCCTGTATACAGTTCTGCAATTGCACATGCGCATTTTGCAATGCTATTTTGACGTTATGTATAAGTTGGATTAATAACAATCGATTTTCATAAAAATTAACGGTTGTATACAAAAACAGTTAATTATTTATCCATTTAGTAACGGAAAAGTGGTATTCAAATATGTATTACTAATTAAAATAGTAAGGCAAGTGAACAGTGTTTTTCAAAATCAAGTTGAGAAGAAAATGAAAAGACTGGTCGCCAAGTGGCCATTAAATACATTGCTGTTTATATGAGTAGGTTTACCACGAGATATCTAGAATATCGGTCAAATCTTCTATCAAAAATGAGTAAAAGGCGAAGAACAAGTTCCATAGCAAGCAGGGGTCAAGAGGATGATTCCTTAGACAGCATAGAAGCCAGTTCTAGTGGTGCCCCTCCAAGAAAAAGAAACAAAAAACAAGATCCTGTATGTATAACACTTTTTTACATAACATTCCACTAAATAGTGATTATTTAATTAATTTACGTAGATGGAACAATGCCAACAACTTTATGAATCAATTAGAAATCATAAAAAAGAGGACGGCTTGTTACTCTGTGATGCTTTTATAAGAGTGCCAAAACGTAGACAGGAGCCTGCTTATTATGAGGTCGTGAATAATCCTATTGATTTACTTAAAGTTCAACAGAAACTAAAAACTGAAGAGTATGAAGACATAGAAGATCTACAGACTGACATTGAACTCATCGTTAGCAATGCAAAGGCATTTTATAAAAGAAGCTCCCAAGAGTACAGAGATGCTTGTGATCTATGGGATCTTTTTCTCACCAACAAGAACAAGTATGTTGTTACTTATAAACAACAAATCAAATGCATATATATTATCAAACCAGATTCACTTGTAATTTTAAAATTACTGTGTTGGACTTTTTTAAACAAACATTTATTGTTTTATTTATTATAAGTGGCATTATTTTAGAATGTTGGATCCAAAAGATGGAGAAGAAAATGATTCAAAAGGCAAACTTATCTTAAAAGTAAATAAAGTTGGAAGGAAGGCCTCAACCCCAGTTATAGATGTTAAGAAAGATGATGAAGAGGCTTCAGAGACTTCAACAAATCCAGATGAAGATATGAACCCTTATGAAGAGCTTTTTACAGCAGTAATGACAGCAACTGATGCAGAAAACAGACCCTTACACACTGCTTTTCAACTTTTGCCATCAAAAAAGAAATATCCTGAGTATTATGATGTCATAGAGAATCCTATTGATCTAAGAGCAATAGCTGTTAAGATTCAAAGTACTGAATATAGTAATTTGAATGAATTAGAAAAAGATCTGCTCTTAATGACTAAAAATGCTGCTTCATTTAATGAACCAGGGTCACAAATTTATAGGGATGCTAAGTTACTAAAAAAGGTACTTTTATTAAAAGTAATAATGAAAACCGTAATTTATTTTACACGTTCATCTTTAGATTATACAGAGTAAGAAAATTGAAATAGAACATGGAAAATTGTCTGGGGCAAAGACCAGCGAACGAATTCGAAATAAGCGATTAAGAACCAGTACGTCACTTTCTGCAGTTACCGCAGCTCTACGAGACGAAGAGACTGACACAGAAGAAGGAGAACTAGAAGAAGTCATGGAGGTTGAGGTCTGTATAGCATAATAAAAGAAAGTGCTTAATAAAAAATATATATATAATTTCAGAATGATCCTCCAGTAGATCTTGACAACCCCCAATGGAGGTTGTTTGAAGCAGTTCGAACCGTTTCCGGTAATGCAGGCGTTTTATTAAGCGACCCCTTTTGGAGATTACCTTCTCGACGTTTCTATCCCGATTANTATCTAAAAAGTTCTAAAAATAAGATATTTTGTGTGTATGCATTTGAAAAGTCATGCAAAGATAAACATTTCAGTAAAATACATTTAACAAAGTAGAATTTATCATTTTGGTATAAACAACGGTTAAAGTTTAAGTATAATATCGTATTATTTAAATGGAATAATACACCCAGCTCTGTACAAGTTAAATATAAAGTTATCTAAGAATAAACCTCTGAGTATTTATAAATGCTCTGAATTTCTGCAGTGACACAAAAATAAGGAGAAAAATGTTTTGTTTACTTACACGTTAAAGTTCTTTTAGCTCTGCCTACGAGTCCCTTGATGGCCAATTTTTGGTAATCGGGATCTCTGCCCTCTAAATTCTTGAGCGTTTCAAGAGCCTTTTCCTTATCCTTGAATCCTAATCCAGGTACAGTGTCCGGAGATGTTTTTTCGCTCATTTTTACTCTTCGTAGGTCTAGCGATAAACAAAATTATACTCCTTCAACACTATCAGCCACTTTCATCACAAACTAAATTTTAACAGTATTAAAACAATTGTAGTATAAAAGAAGTGATACAGATTGTTGCTTACCCTATTTTTGCAAACACTTATTATTTTTTTTAATCAATTTATGCGACTAGATGAAAGTCTGTCAATCTACTGGCACGGAAAACACGAAAACTTGTTAAACTTTTTCCCCTCTACATAGTCTGTGTTATTTTTGCTATAGCGGCACACAAAATTACGCCAAATCGCCCTTGAAAAATAAACCTGCGCCTCCGAAACACAACGAACTTTTTTGCTTTTATATCACGATGCTAATGTGTATATGTGGTATAAATTATAATTATGATCGCATCTTCCAAAGTAGGGTATTACGTCAGTTTTAGGTAACGTATTTTAACATAATTTCGATGTCCCACTGCTTAAAAATCTACTACATTTGCTGGAAATAGTGTACAAGAAATATAAATAAAAATTACATAACAAGCATAATTTATTTACAAAGCAAAATTCGGTCACTACCAAAATTTTAAGACAAATAGTAATTTACAGATGATGACGATGATGAAGGTCCGGCAATTTTGTGAAAATTGATCCTTGACAATAGATATTTTCTATACGTGGGAGGCGAAAACGCGTCACCTTAATCAATACATTCAACATTAAACATTTATACATATATATTACATACAGTAGTTAACAGTCAAAAGTATACACGACTACGTAAACTATATTACTTTTTGTATAGCAAAAACCTGAGAGATATTGGAGCGTTAATTAAAAAATTAAATTAAAATACCGAAAAAATTAATCCTCAAAATAAATACATGTTTTATATTTCTGTTTTGTACTGGGATTAGAATTAGAAGTTGCTCTTTATAAATTGCAGTTGACACTCGCTAGTGTGAACATTGCATAACTAAAACTCCACATAATGTGAACAGCACATTAATTATGCCAAATTATACTTCTCTAATCGTATTTGCCAGAGATGTACCGTCTTATTCCCGTATAAATTTTACATTTTAAAACAAAAATTTCTGATTTCTTTTAGTATGTATACTAAATGTAACATTCGTTAATGTGAACAAATCGATATTTTTTTTCAGTTATATAACCGAGTATCTACTGTGTTTTGTAATCTCCCTGTATACAACCTTATAAATTATTCACTACATTCTCCCGTTAATTTATTAATCTATTTTTTACCAGGACCGATCGAAAACAAACAAGACAAATGTCCAAAATAACTTCAAAAATTGTCATTTCAAACATTTTACTTTAAAAAGGACCTGGATATAGGAATTGTTTAAACAATACTCCACTGAGTACCCGTAATGAAATATTTACTAAATAATACCTTGTTTTAGGTTGTAGCAGCCACTTTTGATTTTAATCTATCTGGAAGGTCATATTTACATCGTTTAAGTAATGAAACTAGCTGGCTGTCTAGTGAAGTTCTGCCAAAATCGTCTTCAGTTTCTAAACTTGACCAAAAGGCCACGGCTGACTCACAATCATTATTGTTACCTGTATGAGTTGTAAAAAATAAGTTAATAAGAACAAATAAAATTACTTCTTGCACATCAAATTTTTTTACTTACTGTATATTTTCATTATAGCATGATATATGACAGATTTTTCAATTGTATGACTTGGGATTTTTCTAACAGCTTTTGCTAACGTCTCTAGTTCACATAATTGTCCATTTTTCGACCAATTATTGCAAAGAGTCTGTAACTTGTTCCTTGGTAATCCGTTAAAATCCTAGAAAAAAAAATACGATTATAATATTTAAGAATTTCCAAAATTAAAATGTGAATTACCAGAATCGTTTTCTTTAATGTATTATGTTTTCNCAGGGTGTGGAATATGATGCTCTTCAGTTTTGAAAGATACATCCAAAAGGGTGTCTATAAGTTGATCAATGCTCTTCCTTAATTTCTCTGCTTTACACTTTAATTGAACAACATTCGATAATGCATCTGCAATGTCAGAGGAGAGTCTTAATCTTTTAGACTTGATAAACTATAAATGATTACAACTTTATAAATATACAAACAATTATTTAATACGTTTAGTAAATACCTTCAGTAACTCGCGAAATTTTTTAAAGTCGTCTTCACTTCTACAGGAACTGCAAACTTTTTCCAAGAACTGCCCCACCCAATCTATTTGTCTGCTGTTCACTTCACAAATTTTTTGCAATATAGGTACCACACTATCGGCATTTTTATTAATAATCCATGCCCTGGATAAGTTATTTAAGGCGCTGGCATCTATGGGGCCATCATAAACTGAAACTAAAAGACAAAAATATTTTTTATCAAAAACAACATACATTGTTAGCATTTACCTAATTTTACAGCCTCTTGAATTGCATCTTTTCTTATGAGAACTTTTATTAATGGCGTAAACAACTCTTTCGAAGTAAAACCCATTTTTTTCAGTCTGTTCATCAAATCTAAAGGATTACTAAAATCGCAGTGGGGCAATATATATAATTCCCAAGTCTCTTCGTCAGGTTTAACACCTAAATTCATCATTTTTCCTATAGCTTCACAGACACCTAAACAATTACTACATTGAAAAAAAATATTTCTGTTCCCCAGCAAGAACAAGAAATTACCTACTTCTCCATTTTCTTTAGCAGCACTTTTTAAAAGGGGCCAAAAATAGTGGGGCCGCAATGGTGACATATTTTTTACCAAATCCCAAGCAATAACATGATAATTTCTTCTCAGAGCAGTCTCAGTAACTTTAACATAGGCCATACTGTTCAGATTTAATTCTTTAAGTATTTTAGCTGATTCCAAAATATCTTTAGAACTCTTAAATAGTACAATAAATTAGCACACATAGTATAAAAAATAATTAGAGACTTACACATCCCTTTTTAACCATTTCCCTTAACAAAAACATTCCATAATTCCCCTGTAGTATATCAGGTTGTTGTTGGACAAGTTTAGAATATATAGTTATTGCAGTCAAAGGCTTCTCTAAGTAAATAAGGTGTATACATAAATTATCCAAATACTTCAAACTTTGTTTTGAAAAATCAGTAAAATCCCTTTTCACAAACAACTTAAAGTAACAAAATAATTAAAAATTTGTAAAAAGCTATCCTTTTAATCTTACATGTCTCATCCAATCCTGATTATCATTTTGACTTAATTCCTGAACAATTTGAAGGAACATTTTCTCAGTTAAACTGTTAGGAGGAAGAAGTTCAACAACAGCTTCAAACTGCTTTTCACTAGCACGTTTTGCCAAACCTGTCAGCAGAGCTACATATGTGGAAACTGAAGGAAAAATATCAATATTTCTCATTGTTTCCAAAACAGTATTAGCATCATTAAGACCACTAAAATCACAATAAAATATTTGAATATTTTTATAATTCATGTTTTCAAAAAAATACACTTACCCATTTATAGCATGTGCTAGGACTAATGAATTAAAAGTGTCTTCATCAGCAGGCATATTTTGCTTTTTCATTTCTTCCAACACATTAATAGCTTTGAAAGTGTCTCCTGCTGTACATACATTCTCTAAGATTAATTTATATAGCTTGACATCTGCTTTATCTACTTCTCCTAGTAGATTTTCATATTGTATCAAATGCTGATTTTCTGTGCAAACACTAATGTACAAGTGGTAATTAAAAGGGACTCCTGTTTTTGTTAAATTCTCTTTTACATGATCACAAAGAGCTGCTCGAACTTCAGGTATTTGATCAGGCAACAAATGACCACAACACTGCAACAACAAATCTGCATCTTCTTCTGATAAATGAGCTACAATAAAATAATGTTAAATAAATCAGTAAATCACTATTTTAAAAATTGCTTACCTAAATTTGAATTTAAAACTTCATAAATTTGATCTAGAAAAACTCGACCATGTTTATTGATACTCCGATGTAAATTTGTTACAAGATTAACCAGTTTAATGTTTTCCTTACTTGCAGAAGGGGTCTCTCTTTCAATACTCTCATTTACACTGAAATTCCTGCATGAAATTCTGCAATAATGTAATAAATCAAAACAGGAACGTACATTTCTCCATAGATAAATAAAAAGGCATACTTTGGCTTACTTACATTATAAAATCGTTATTTCTGATCAATTTTCCTTTAAATTTCACAGTTGGAGCACTAATTTTATTTGAACCACTAATTTTACGAGAAACACAGGAACAATTATACATAATTCTCACAGCCATTGGTTTTAAACACCTTGCTCTAATAAATAACGAAAACATTTTAATCATACTTTAATAAACAAATTTCCTTATTTCTCTAGAAGAATTTGTAAATTTGTATTATAGGTTATGAAACATAACCACAAAAATGCTAAAAAATAAGTGTAACCTTACATTACTGCAGAAGTATTCAAATATTGTAATTACTGCTACTTATTTAATCAGAAATAATAATTGGTTACTGATATAATAAAATAGAACGACGATGAAGAGGCTATCAGAGGAAAGAACTAAAATTTTGTTTGAAAAATTGTGTAAATAGTAAGTTAAACCAAAAATTACTCACATGTTGCTCATCACTTTCCTTTTGTTTCCTTTTTCAGTATTGGTTCTAATATAAAACTTCTCATTGAACGACCTGATGGGATATACTGCTTTAGAGAAAAAAAGGACAGAGTGTTTTATGTATCAGAGAAAGTCCTAAAACTAGCAGAAACAGTTGGTCCAGACCATTTGATATCATTAGGCACATGCTTTGGCAAATTTACAAAATCAAACAAATTTCGTTTAAACATAACTGCTCTCAACTATCTTGCTCCCTATGCACAGGTACTGTTAATGATATCAGGTTATTTTTAAATTAACTATTCCAATTTTAGTGCAAAATTTGGCTTAAACCTTCAGCAGAACAACAATTTCTATATGGGCATCATATAAAGAAGTCAGGCTTAGGAAGAATTAGTGAAAGCACTGAGAAGTATCAAGGAGTTGTTATTTTTAGCATGTCAGATATACCTTTAGGTTTTGGGGTAGCTGCTAAATCCACTGCTGAATGTAAACATTCAGATCCTTTAGCTATAGTTTGCTTTCACCAGGCAGACATAGGAGAATATATCAGAGCAGAAGAAGATCTTTTGTAGTATAACATTTAGGGTCTGTAATTAAATGAAAAATAAATTATTTTTATGTATCCACATATTCTTTTAATTGAACTTAATACTCACATATTTAAATAGTTGTGATTATACTAGTTTAAAACTAACGGTTTTGAAATAATTACAACAGCATTAAAAGAATAAACTATTCATTTTAATTTCCACAATATTCATTGTTTAAAAACATCACCCTGTACTCATTATTAACAAATTTTTAACCCCCTGTATACAGTTCTGCAATTGCACATGCGCATTTTGCAATGCTATTTTGACGTTATGTATAAGTTGGATTAATAACAATCGATTTTCATAAAAATTAACGGTTGTATACAAAAACAGTTAATTATTTATCCATTTAGTAACGGAAAAGTGGTATTCAAATATGTATTACTAATTAAAATAGTAAGGCAAGTGAACAGTGTTTTTCAAAATCAAGTTGAGAAGAAAATGAAAAGACTGGTCGCCAAGTGGCCATTAAATACATTGCTGTTTATATGAGTAGGTTTACCACGAGATATCTAGAATATCGGTCAAATCTTCTATCAAAAATGAGTAAAAGGCGAAGAACAAGTTCCATAGCAAGCAGGGGTCAAGAGGATGATTCCTTAGACAGCATAGAAGCCAGTTCTAGTGGTGCCCCTCCAAGAAAAAGAAACAAAAAACAAGATCCTGTATGTATAACACTTTTTTACATAACATTCCACTAAATAGTGATTATTTAATTAATTTACGTAGATGGAACAATGCCAACAACTTTATGAATCAATTAGAAATCATAAAAAAGAGGACGGCTTGTTACTCTGTGATGCTTTTATAAGAGTGCCAAAACGTAGACAGGAGCCTGCTTATTATGAGGTCGTGAATAATCCTATTGATTTACTTAAAGTTCAACAGAAACTAAAAACTGAAGAGTATGAAGACATAGAAGATCTACAGACTGACATTGAACTCATCGTTAGCAATGCAAAGGCATTTTATAAAAGAAGCTCCCAAGAGTACAGAGATGCTTGTGATCTATGGGATCTTTTTCTCACCAACAAGAACAAGTATGTTGTTACTTATAAACAACAAATCAAATGCATATATATTATCAAACCAGATTCACTTGTAATTTTAAAATTACTGTGTTGGACTTTTTTAAACAAACATTTATTGTTTTATTTATTATAAGTGGCATTATTTTAGAATGTTGGATCCAAAAGATGGAGAAGAAAATGATTCAAAAGGCAAACTTATCTTAAAAGTAAATAAAGTTGGAAGGAAGGCCTCAACCCCAGTTATAGATGTTAAGAAAGATGATGAAGAGGCTTCAGAGACTTCAACAAATCCAGATGAAGATATGAACCCTTATGAAGAGCTTTTTACAGCAGTAATGACAGCAACTGATGCAGAAAACAGACCCTTACACACTGCTTTTCAACTTTTGCCATCAAAAAAGAAATATCCTGAGTATTATGATGTCATAGAGAATCCTATTGATCTAAGAGCAATAGCTGTTAAGATTCAAAGTACTGAATATAGTAATTTGAATGAATTAGAAAAAGATCTGCTCTTAATGACTAAAAATGCTGCTTCATTTAATGAACCAGGGTCACAAATTTATAGGGATGCTAAGTTACTAAAAAAGGTACTTTTATTAAAAGTAATAATGAAAACCGTAATTTATTTTACACGTTCATCTTTAGATTATACAGAGTAAGAAAATTGAAATAGAACATGGAAAATTGTCTGGGGCAAAGACCAGCGAACGAATTCGAAATAAGCGATTAAGAACCAGTACGTCACTTTCTGCAGTTACCGCAGCTCTACGAGACGAAGAGACTGACACAGAAGAAGGAGAACTAGAAGAAGTCATGGAGGTTGAGGTCTGTATAGCATAATAAAAGAAAGTGCTTAATAAAAAATATATATATAATTTCAGAATGATCCTCCAGTAGATCTTGACAACCCCCAATGGAGGTTGTTTGAAGCAGTTCGAACCGTTTCCGGTAATGCAGGCGTTTTATTAAGCGACCCCTTTTGGAGATTACCTTCTCGACGTTTCTATCCCGATTATTATCGCGAAATTAAAAATCCCCTGTCACTTACCCAAATTAGAAGAAAATTAATGAACTGCGCCTACGGTACCGTCAGCGAAGTTGCGGGCGACTTGAATATCATGTTCGAAAACGCGAAAAAATACAACATACCAACATCTAAACTTTACAAAGTATGTTATAACATATTTACACTGCTGCATTCTAATATAAATTGCCAGTATCTAATTATTATTTTTTTTTCTTTATTCCTTAGGACGCCGTTAAATTGCAGAAGGTGATGCAAGCAAAAGTGCAAGAACTACTTGATCTAGATCAGGTAACTCACAGAGTCACTAACAAAACCCGAAAGGTATGCACTGCTTTGCTTATTCCGTACTAACATTGTTACTATATACACGCACTTTCCAAGTATATAATTTTATTATCTTTTTTCTGAGTTTTGAAGGTTTATTTAAAACATGGATTACTAATTTTACCTCTGTGTATTGGTTTAACATTTTAATCATTCATTTCATTCACTTTTTACTCATCTTCTTTTTCAGTCAGGAATTTTCTATACACGTACTGCAAATTATGTTTGTCAGTCTTCATTTTCTTCATGTAAATAGAATTTTCTATTAATTTTTAGAAGCTTGGGTGGCATCTCTATATATTATGTACAAATGTGTCACGTATTTTTGTAATTTATGGATTTCAGACGTTTTTTTTTTTATTAAAATTCAACATTGCTCGCTTTGCTTGTACTAACGATTTTGCGTTTCGGTCGAAGACTCGCGCAAGCGCCCTTGTCCTGTTCCAGGACACAGACAGCGAACTGGATAACGAGGAAAAGAATCGTAAGAGACCCGGCGCCAGGTCCAAAACTCCACAGACTGGATCGGGCACGCTTACTCGCGGTAGACCCCCCAAAGATCCCATACCACTTAAGAAAAAACTACATGCAATAGCAAAGCATCTTTTAGACTACACGGTAATAATTACGATTTTTCATTCCCAAAGAGCGTTCTTTTCTAAGTAATATTTAATTATATAGTGCGAAGATGGTAGGAAACCTTTGTTAGGGTTTATGGAAAAACCTTCAAAGAAGTTGTATCCGGATTATTATGAAGTTATAGAAGAGCCAATTGATTTTATTGAAATTGAACAGAAAATTAGGGCTGAGCAGTATTCTAACGAAAACGACCTTATACGCGACTTTAAATTAATGTTTTCCAATTGCCGACAGTTTAATGAAGAAAACTCAACGATATATGAAGATGCAAATTTATTAGAAAAAGTGTTAATGGAAAAAGTGGGACAAAACCCTCCAACACCCGAAAAAGAAACCCGCAAAACTGTCCTGAGAGTGTTAGTACTTATACATTATCATTGATTATTTATATTTTTTAAATATTTCCTTTCACAGTTCGAAACCTAGGAAAGTATTATCGCCAGTAGAAAAAAATTGTCGTTTCCTATACGAAACTGTTAGAGACTACAAAGAACCCAAAGCCAATCGACAACTTTCGGCAATCTTTATGAAGCTGCCATCAAAAAATGTAAAAAAACTTTGTCAGTTTTTTTCTAAGTATATAATTATCAACTTTTACAGGACTACCCTGACTATTACGAGGTGATAAAAAATCCTATAGACATGGAAAAGATCGCTCAGAAGATGAAATCGAACTTGTACGAAACGTTGGACGATCTTTTTAACGATTTCAATCTAATGTTTGACAATGCTTGTAAATATAACGAACCGGATTCTCAAATATATAAAGACGCGTTACTTCTTCAAAGAGTTTGTCTTCAAACGAAGAATCATCTGAAGGAAGAAGATGACGCCGTTCCTGACGTTCCTGCAGCCGTCCAAGATCTTCTTCTCAACCTTTTTACTACCGTCTACAACCACCAGGACGCCGAAGAACGGTGTTATTCAGATTCCATGGCAGAGCTCCCTGAGCATGACGAGGTCGATGGAAAAAAGTAAGTAGCATTCATTTTCTTTAATTTATTGAAGAAGGTCATTGTGATGGTACACATGTCATTTATTTCTCTTTTAGTAAAATATATGTATATAACGATTGATATACATGTTGCACTTCTAAAACTAAATCATTTCCTTTTCTGTTTGTAATTATTATTGATGTTAATGTTTCACTATCCCATCAAAACGTGTGTCACTTTTCTATTGTTACACGGCAGCAACGACAACGACAAGACTCCTTGTTCCAGGGTCCGAGCGTTGTCTTTGGACTTAATAAAACGTCGTTTGGACAAGGGCCTTTACAAAAGGTTGGATACGTTCCAAGATGATTTCTTTGCTTGCTGCGAAAGGGCACGCCGCCTATCTCGTTCGGACTCGCAAGTCTTTGAAGACTCCATCGAATTGCAATCTTATTTTATTAAACAACGAGACGAATTGTGCAAGAACGGTGAACTGTTACATTCTCCAGCGTTAAGTTATACTTTAATGCATCTTACGTCGGCTGTCGAGTCCATACGCCAAAGTAAAATCCTCCAGGAGTCATTAGAAGACGAAAGCGAGACTCGAAGTTCTGACGATTCAGTTATAAAAGACTCTACTTTATCGAACTCTAGTACGAGTGCTAGTGGAACTGGAGAATCTATGACGATGGACCAACAAACATTCAAAATTGGAGAGTTTATTTATATAGACCCCAAAGAAAAAGGATTGGAGCCCCACATACTGCTCATTGAACGGCTTTGGACTAATAATGAAGGACAAAAGATGCTTTACGGAAATTATTACTTAAGACCTGTAGAAACGTATCATGTAACAACAAGGAAATTTTTGGAAAGAGAGGTGTTTAAATCAGATAAACACATAGCAGTGCCCTTGGAGGAAGTCAAAGGCAGATGCGCTGTCATGAATGTGAAGCAGTACTTTACCATGAGACCTGAAGGTATTTTATCATTTACATTAAAATTATTTTGGTAATTTATTTGTTTCTTATTAGGTTTTGATCTGAAGGATGTTTACGTCTGTGAATCACGTTACAGCACAAAAAGTAGAAGTTTTAAGAAAATGAAGGTATTTCCAGAAACACAGGATTTGACTTTGATTTCCAGGGAAGTCCCATTGGAACCCAAGAGAGTCATGTCTGTCTTTAGAGAACGTGTGGAGAAGCACAAGGATGAACTGGCCGAATTACAAGAGCAGGAGAGATTGATAGAAAAAGAAAAACCAGTAAGTGATAAACGTTGTATAGAAAAAGCGAAAATTATTTATTTTTGTACAGAACGTGGTTGCATTTTCGAGTATGGGAATCGACGATGGTAACACGTATTACGAGCAGTACAACACCATTTGCAGTGGAGTTATAAAAACAGGTGATTTTGTCTATGTAGCTGCTGAAGGTGGACGACAAATGATTGCTCAGATTGATGCCATTTGGGACACAAAAGAGTAAGACACCAAAAATTCTAATATTTACATAACTGATAACTTTTACCTACATTTAGTGGTAAGGGTTACTTTCGAGGTCCCTGGTTCGTTACTCCGATGGAAATCCCTCTAAACCCTCACAGAATGTTCTATAAGCAAGAGGTATTTTTATCAACATTGGAAGATACAAACCCTCTTGTTGGTATAATGGGAAAGTGTAGCGTTTTGGATTACAACGAATATATTTCATGTAAATATAAAGTACTTGACATTATCTTAAAGACGTTATTATGTATTTCTTATCAGGTCGTATCACAGAAATTCATGAATCAGACGTCTACATTTGTACATCGATGTACGACGAATTAAACAGACAAATAAAAAAATTGTCTCCCGACGGTCTCAAGAAGCACACACACTGCAGTGCCGTGACAGAAGACGAGGTCTATTACTTCCCAAAAATTATAAATCCACCAAAGGTAAACATGGTAAAATATTAACTGCTTATGTGGTTTCCTTTTTTTCCTTATCATTAACATGTTTATTCATACAAGTGTATATTACTATGATTTTCCAAGGTCACTAATCTAACGTTGTTGACTTGAATGAAGGAAAGTAATAAATAGTTTACATACTTTAACACTTATTACAAACATAATGCTTTCAATTTTATCGGATGTCTCTCTTTCCGATTGTACACAAAATGTTACAGGTGGGTAGCGATATTGCCCAGACCAACCCAGAGACGGCAAAACCCCAAAGTATACCCGTTGAAGTTGTGAGTAACTAACTTTTAAGCCCTTTTTGTACACTTACAACTAATTAGTAGCTTACTGCCTTTAAACTTTGATACATTTATTAAATAGAAGTTTATTCTAGGAGCAGTCTCCAGTCTTAACAAAAATGAGCGACATGGAGATGTTGATGGAAGATTCTCTAGACGGTGGTCCCCCATCAGTAGGATCGGGGGAAATCCCAACTTCTGTTGTTCCCACCCCCACCAGCACCCCTACTCCCACAACGACTAAAAAGGTAAGTTAGCTGCAACCAATCACGTAGCGAGCTATGGGCATGGCGTGTGTCGTGTGTATGTGAACAATTTTATGTGGATGTGTTTTTATTTCTCTGGTAGTCGAAGCGTTTTTATTTTTTATTATTATTGTTAAGTATTATTATTATTATGATTTTATTATTATTTATTATCGATTTTATTATTCCCTGAACGAAAAGTATTTAGTTTTCTTTGTCTCTATTTCGTTCAGTTAGCTCTGCGTTGTTACTTAATTCGTTTTCAGTTAATTTTATATTTTGTTTGGCATAAACATAATAATATGGAGGAGTCTTGCGACAAGGTGGAGGGCTTGACACACGGCGGACATTTCACATGTGCGGGGCCCCACTATCCATAAATTTAAAATCCCGTCAAAATTATAAGCGAATCCTTGAGAGAAAAAAAATTAATATGAAGTTTAAACTCAAATTGAAAGATAATAAAATCATTCAATAATAATAAATTATATTTTAAACTGAGTTCTGTGGACTACAATTTTAAATAAATTTTTACTGAGCTGGGCGGGGTGGGTTGAACAAAAAGAAATATAATTGAAGGTGAAAATGCGTTTCGAATTTGAGTCTGCAACATGGAATTTCTACACTCCAAAAGGAGACTTTTCAATTGCAGATTGGAATTTCTATAAGTTTTAAAGATTATGATATCCTTTGGCAAAAGCAATTATAAAAAGAGAAACGCCCACAGAGTTCGGTTGTTCATTAATTCGCCTTCTCCGCCCGCAGAAATCAAACAAGAACAAAGTAGTAACGGGGTATATACTGTACTCACGGGAGGTGCGAAAGCAAGTAGTGCAAAACAATCCCGATTCAAACTTCGGTGAAATCAGTAAAATTGTCGGTAATGAGTGGCGTTCGTTGCCTGCGATCGAGAAACAGTCTTGGGAAGAGAAAGCGACGAAAATGAATGAAGAGAACAAAGCACAGCTGCTCATCGACGAGATTGCCAATCCCACGCCCCCGCCGCCGCCGCCCCCCGTCGACATAGTAAGTACAAACCAAAGTTATACTCTTCTCTTTTATGATATGCATGGATATAACACGGTATTGTTGATGTGCGCCTTTTTTTTGATACTCTGTATAATTACACAAACCTAACACATTAATCACAAACACATATATATATATATATATATAACGACGTCGGATGAAGACTCCGGTGCTTTTTTATCGGCTGTTATTATTTTTATTTTCATTTGGGTTTTTTGATTGATGTAGTTTATTTATCCCTAGTTTCGTCGTTTTTGATTTTATATTGTTTGTTATTAAGCTTTAATTTTAATTTTTCTAATCATGTTATTAACTACTACTTACAATTAGTGGTTGTGTATAAAAAAAATACTGCTACGGCACTGGTGACGTATTGGTATTTGTTATTAATTTTAATGTTACTATTTAATCACTAGATAATAATTATTCTGATTACATTATAGCACATTCGAAAAATAAATGCATAACTAATTTTTTCTAATTAATTTAATGATACTTAGCAGTGGTTATTAATTACAAAAAAAATTATATTGAGAGATATGTAAACTAATCTCAAGTACTTTTCTGTTCAGTCAAATTCTAAAGTAAAATATAAATGTCCTAAATTTTAAATGCCTAAAATGTCATCTTCTAATTAACACATGATTAATTTAATTAACTAACAAGTATTATTTTAGGTTTTTCGAACGGACTCTTAAAACGTGTTGTCTCGTCTTTTCAGGTGTACGAATGCCTCTGGGACGGTTGTGACTTCCAATTCGAAGACATATCAGACTGTATTGAGCACACTATCAAGGACAGGGATAACCAGCAGGGTCATGTCCAAAGTTTCTTCCAAAAGAATCCCGACTCCGAATTCCATTGCCAGTGGAAGAATTGTGGCAGAAATAATAAAAAGAACGTGCAACCCTTCCCGAATATTACCCGTCTATTAAGACATGTTAGGGACATGCACATTAACAAGGGGAATGGTCGATGTGTTCCCCCTGAAAATAGAAGCAAGTAAGTCTCCGTTGTTATTAGTTCATCAGGAGCAATTAAGAGATTGTTGATTTAAACAGGAATTTCAAGCCATCTAGCAAACCTCAACCTAATGTTTCAAGACCTACCCCAACCGCCACACCTAATCCACGTAAGTAAATTATTGATAATGGTGTTCATTTTAATTTAAACAATAGGACATCTAAAACTTCTTGCATGTACTTTGTAGTTTAAACCTTTAATAAGTAGGTACTACAAAATAAAGGATTAATAACCAGTAGTATAAATTCAAAGATGATAGAATCGTCTTTCTTTAATTTATTACATTTTTTTTATATAATTGTTTTTAATTGTAAAAACGATGAGATTTTATTAGAACCTTTTGAGCAGTAGTTTTGGCTCCTTTTCTTTTTGGATTTTTGTTAACGATGGTCAGTAGATAAAATGGTTTTGGGTAAATCATTGAAAATAAAATCCAAGTTTAATATTAGAATTTTTTGTTCTTGCGGGCGGAAAATCAGCAGCCAGTAGTACTTTCAATTCTACTGCTGGTAACCATTCAACTTCGAGCACGACAGGTAAAAAGAAATTTGTTGAATATTATACAGAGGTTATTTCTTTTCATTACATATAAAAAGTTTTTTTCTGATTTATTAATAAAATTACTAGCGAACGAATTCGAAATAAGCGATTAAGAACCAGTACGTAACTTTCTGCAGTTACCGGAGCTCTACGAGACGAACGTTCTGACACAGAAGAAGGAGAACTAGAAGAAGTCATGGAGGTTGAGGTCTGTATAGCATAATAAAAGAAAGTGCTTAATAAAAAATATATATATAATTTCAGAATGATACTCCAGTANTGGGTAAATCATTGAAAATAAAATCCAAGTTTAATATTAGAATTTTTTGTTCTTGCGGGCGGAAAATCAGCAGCCAGTAGTACTTTCAATTCTACTGCTGGTAACCATTCAACTTCGAGCACGACAGGTAAAAAGAAATTTGTTGAATATTATACAGAGGTTATTTCTTTTCATTACATATAAAAAGTTTTTTTCTGATTTATTAATAAAATTATTTTAGCTTCCACGTCACATCCGCCAGCTGCTGCAGTCAAACAACCGGAACCCATGTTTATATCTGTTCCTCCAAGACCTCAGAGGGTTCTACATTCAGAGGCCTATATTAAGTCAGTTAAATATTTTTTTTTATTAATATAATTTTTAAAAAGCATTTTTCAAAGGTATATAGAAGGTCTTCAAGCTGATAATAAGTACATAACACCTTGGGAAAGGACATTAAATGTCACAAAAGAGACTGTGCCCCCGCCAGACCCTGATAAACTCACTCATGTGGCAACGTGGTTGGGAAAGAAATATGAACAACCCGAAGAAGTGCTAAATGCCTTATGGAACTTAAGGAATCAGATGCTCAGAGACACCCTAGGACTACAAAAGCTTTTGTAATGAACTACTTTTGTACGTTTAGTAAGTTTTATGTCTGTTTTTCTAATATATAGGAACATATGTCCAAATTAGTGTTTCTTTTCTTTATACTTGATACTTAATTGAAGAAACTTTTAATTTTATTTTTTCTCACTCTCCACTATATTGACAAAAAAGATAAGTAAATGACAAAACACATACTGGCAGTACCGCAAAATCGTCATTTATTTACAGTTAAAATAAATTTAAGCTTAAATTTTAAATAACAGTATTAACTATTTCAAAACGGTCTATAGTCTGTTGGGTATTTAGAACTCATGTTGTTCTGTAAATATTTTACTATATAGGACCACTCTAACAGTTCACAAAGTTCAACGCATCTTTCATCCATTTCCTTAAAATATCCTTTGTCCTCTTGATGGCGTAAGAAATACCTCAACAGTCTCCCGTAGTGTTTGTGTGCAGCAGCGTGCCAAAAGGCGAATACCGATACATTTGTGGCTGCATTACGATCATTTGGATCTGTGAATTTGCTAAGTTCCCTCCATACATTTGCTATTTCTTCTTTGCTTACCTTTCTCGCGGGCCCAGCTTCAAACTGCACATACTGATAAAGTTTACATAAACCGATTCCTTTTCTGCACAAGGTTTCGATAAGGGCGCTTCTTTGTCTTTCCATAACGCTTCGTATTTTAACAGCGTCCAATCTATTATCGGACTTCAAGGCAAAATAAGCAAGTAGGGCATTCTGATCTATACTCCCTATGGTTGCTTGACATATAGGAAAAATTTTGGTTTGTATGTCTTGGACGTTGTATTTTTGAATGTCTTCTCTATTTAATCCGGGCAGTTGTTTCTTTACATCCATAGGGTCAAGAAATTGTAACATGTGGACGTGTGCTTGAGGATTGTCCGGAAATTCTCGTTTTACTTCCTCATACAATCTTTCGGCATCTTCTTGAGTTTCCATTTTTGATATCCACGTCGTTTTTAGATCTCTCAAAATTTCTTTGTACTCTTCTTTTTTTGTTCTTGTTCTTTCATACTTAACTGGCGGCGGAGACCTTTTGATTGGACCTCCTTGATGAAAAACATACTTGAATGGGTATGTATCTACCCTTCTGCCTAAATCATCTTTAGCATATACTATGAAGCCTGATAAATAATGAGTTGTGTTTTGTTGTTTAACGTTATATTTATCTGGGGCCATTGGTGCTATATATAGAGGCACATTTGTTGGACTCAAACTCGGCCCAAATACTGCCTTTTTTCCATTTATTATGGCGTCATTAAATGTCCCAAATACGTCCAAACTTATAGTGTTTGTTAGTTTTTGACTAAGCAACAAAGGCGTATCAATTAATTTTTCTAAATAATCCTTTCGATCATGACGAATTTGTGTTCTTATAATGTATTCGCCTTTTTCTAGTCTCAAAGAATATTTAGAAGGGTATGCGTCTCCGCAACCCAGGTATTGTTTGTTTCCATCAAAAATCATCCACAATTGGGATTCAAAATGTGATTCATACAACATATTGCTCAGCAGTGGATTTTTCGGTGAAACTTCTGTAGTTTTAATAAGATGAAAATGGTATGTTAAAATAAGTTCATATATCTGTCTACCAGGAGGAATAACGTCTCTTTGTGTTAGAGGTTTTATTTTAACTTCAGACGGCTTTAAAATCTGCACAGCATTTTTAAGTGTTATAGTTGGTACGATTTCTTCCCCTCTCAGTGTTGCTACGTCCACCCTGTATATTCCATCGGCGCAGTGCATGTTTATGGTCGGTTGTCTAGGTTTAATACCATGAAACGATACCGAATATCGAACAGTCATGTCCCCTAAACTGGCCCAGTATTTAGCAATGACCACCTCTAACATATAGCCACTCTTTACAGGGAAACTTTGAACGTTCTCGGTATTATTCGATATCGTTATTGCTTTATTAGTTTCCAACGATTTGCAACTTCTTTTCGGTATTAGTTGTATACAATGCAGTACGAATTTTCCATTACAATTCGAATCAAGGCAACTCATGCGAAAAACAGCCCAAGTTGCGTTTTCTGGTATCACAAAGAAGTGACGCTTAATTGTATTCGGATGGAAAATTACTTTATCGGCAATAAACGTAAAAGAAACCGGATCAAGTTCTTGAGGTTTGAGAATGGTGATAGGAATCCGAAAAACCGGTCCTTTCCCTGAAATTCCGCTGTCGTAGGCATCCACACTTGTGGTATGCACGCCAGCTTTCAAAGAATCCGTGCTAATTTTAATAGAAATTCTTCTGGCCATATTAGTGAGATCCAAATGTTTTGGATAACTTACATATCCAGCTCCACAAGTTAACGACAGGTGCTGATTAAATTGTATTTTATAATTTGCATCTACTTCATTACTTTCTAAGAAAAACGGTTCAATGTCTACTGGCCACTCATGACTAGGACATTTGCCCACACACTTAATGTAAATTCCTTTGTCACCAGAGAGACCACAATTTATTTGGAACCTTACAAACCGTTCTGGACTGTTGTGAAACTTGTTTAAAATGTCAAAAGTCTTTTCAACCTGTAGGAGACCCTGGCCCTGGGCTAGAGGCTCTACATCTTCTACACGTATGGCACCACTTTCTAAAGCTCTTCTTACACTATAAGGTGACCACTCCTTGTTTGTCTTATCCAAACCTGATAAAATAATTGCTATTGCACCGGATACATATGGTGCAGCCATCGATGTTCCATTCATTAATTGTGAGCTGCGTAATGTGAAATTAGGTACCGACGTAATTGCACCGCCCGGGGCACAAATGCTTACCCCGAAACCTCCGTCAGTGGTAGGCCCTCTTGAAGACCAAGTGTAGGACATTCCATTTAATTTTTGTCTCATAGAATATTCTGCTACCATCATATCAGGAGAAACATATGCTCCAACACCAATAATAGTGTCCAGATGGATATCAGGAGGACAACCAATAGTACTAAGAGCAGGGCCATTGTTTCCTACAGATGCTACCCATATAAGTCCATGTTTGTTGACTATATCACTCATTAAACTTCCCACACGTCCAGAATCCGACCAGTGGGCATGCTCTCCATAACTAGTGTTGACAATGTGGACTGACTTGGTTTCTGAAAGTTTCATTAGCATTATCATTGCTCTAACTAATGATGTGCCAGTTTCCATTGAACCCAAACGACCGTCTCCTATTGTTAATGCTACTATTTGGGCACCAGGTGCAATACCATTTTTTTCTGGCTCATCAGGAAAATATGCTGCAGAAATAGAAGCAACATGGGTACCATGACTGGAACAATAGCCAACTAACTCTAGTGTCTCCCCATCATTATGAACATTAATGCTATAATTTAACTGATCTAATTCAGTCAATATTGTAAAATCATGAGTTTTGGAGTATTCTCCCAAAAGTTTGCACTTTTCTAAGTTGCCTTCTTCAGTAGTATCAACACATGCATTCCATTTTCTTCCATCATTAAATACTACACAATCATATACTGGTCCAGCATCAAAATACTTTTTATCTATCATATTTAATACATCTGCCCTGGCTTCCAATTCTTCTTTGGTTAATTTCTCATCATCAGTGAGAGTTGCTGTTTCTGAAATTCCTTCTTCAAAACTCACTAAGTTTCTGGTAACATGAGCAATGTTTAGCTTATGTTGATTAATCCAAAACTTTTCCTTGCGTTCATCTTGAATTCTTTTCTTAAGCTTCTCAGGGTAGAGGTCAAAGGCAGATTTAACACCTAATCGATATCCACCTTGAGGGCTTGGCCAGTTTGATGGAATCTTTAATTTACGCCCAGTAAGTCCAGTTAGAAAACCCCCTTTAGCAGCTTCAACAGGCCCAGAAAGTGATATATCACCACAGCCACTACAATCAAATCTCTCAATTACTTTAACCTTTCCATCTGAAGTTTTTTGAAGCCCAGGTGCTCCAGGATCTACACCAGAGTCTAATATGGCAATTACGACGTCCCTTCCATCATAATTTGGATATTTTGATAAAAATGAAGTAACTTCTGTTTCCTTTTTTGGTAGAAGGTCCCCAACAGGGAACTCGATGTCAATAGAGTTCTCGGGCATTTTACAATTAAATTACGAGATCAAAGTAAATATATGTTTTGTAGTCATATTTTAACTACAAACTATAAAGGTTATCATACTTCATTTATTTAATTTCGGCACTTTTCCACATTCCATCAGTTGTAATGATGACACGTCACTTTCTAGCAAGATTACTTTTATATAAAATTTAATCCAGTAACTAATGAAATTTACAATAAATAAATTGTTTATCCAAATAAAATAATCTCCTTTATAAAAAAATGACTATGATGAAACAAATTAAATTGGGTAACAAGGTATTAATAAGTTAGGTTAACAAACTTTACAAATTACCATATGTTATCTACAGATATGCGAAAAATGCCAACTATCTAAACCATAGAAAATACCCAAATCAAATTTGAAAAACATTTGAAACAGAATTGTAATCTAAAACCATAAAAAGAATACATAAATTAATGTGTTTACAAGTTATTAAAATTTTTATTAATATAAAACAAACGTACATTGAATGAAAATTAATGTCCACCGTATTTTTTAAAAGTTGGTGACAAGTGAAATTGAAAAGTGAAGGTGGGGGAACTGTCATATTATCCATCAATTTGTAGGTGTTATGTGATGAAAATTAAAATAAGGCTTTAAAAATTAATTTTAGGATTATTTAGATACCGAATATTAATTTTATAAGAAGGCTACAATGTTTCTTATTGATTTGGAAAGTTGGTAAGTAAAAATATAGCTGTTAATTATTTTATAATTCAATGACACTTACTGTAAATTTTACAACTTAATAGTTCTTTTACAATATTCACATTTTTATTTCTTGATAAGTAATTATTTACTTAGTGTTACCTTGCCAATTGCATATAAAAGTATTTTTTTAAAATAAGATTATTTTTCCTTTAGTAATGGCAACATTACTTTAACTTTCAGTAGTTGTTGTTTACTTGCTAACTACATATAACTATCCTATTGTTTTGTATATCTGCTTGTAAATATTTTGTGATAATTTGTTACTTTATTTACAGTTTTAAAAGTTTACATTTAGTTAAAACCCCCATTTGCCAAACATATTTTTAGGGTGTTTTTGTTTATGTCAATGCGAAGAATTGGATTTCTAGCAACTGCTACATTTAACATAAATGTATTCTATTTTCATATCCTAGAGGAGTTCACAGGTTTCTATATGTCTTTTGGATAAATTGTCTATTATTTAAGTGCCACATTATTATTTCTAGGCTAATACATGTCTCGATCCTTATTTATTTTCTTAGTCTTTGTACAAGATACATAATACATTTGTTCCTACAAATTATGAACAAAAGTGCTCTTTTGATGGCCTATAAAATAGTGTAGTTTCTGTATAATCTCTCCTATAAATAAGATCTGAAATTGTACCAAGCTTTATTTATTACTAAATGCCAAAAATTATTGAATGATTAGTCAGAAGACTTTAATCTTAATTAAATGATTAAATATAAACTCACTGTATGTTTTTGATTGTGATTACATTGAATTTTACTTTTAGGAAACACAACTAGAGTACCACAATATTATTGAAAAAGTTCCATTTAATAGAAATAATGTAATATTTATCAGCAGTTCAATTTAAATTGGAGTTGATGTACACAATTTAGCAATATACTTTTGTTTGGGTGTAATTCTTGTAATAGGTTTATATTTTTAGTCTTTCTAACAAATGCCAAAGAATTTTAGAAAGTAAGAAGAACTTTACATTTTTTAAAGTTTTTAAATTTGATATTTATTTGATAATACAATATTTAATAATGTTAATTTTATTTATTCTCAGTCCTGTTTTTATTTATTCTTTTTAGATGAACAAGTAACGAATTTTCTTGAAAATACCAATAAGCAAAATACCTTTAAAAAGCAAATCTTTAATAAAAGAAATTATGAAAAGACCCCAGAATGATCCTAAATGATGAACTGTTGTAAAGTTTTTAAGAGGTCATTACCACCAAGCCCATTAAATGAGTCTGGGTACAGTTTTAAGTCAGTTAGCAATCCCGTCCACATATCGAGCTCCCACTTTTTCTTAGAATGAATAATTACAGACACTTTATTTCGTTCTTTTCACTCCCGCCGTCTTGGCCTAGTGCCAATGTATGTTATAAATACAACGAATAAAATACATTGGCCACTCGGGTCCGAGCTATCGAAGGCTCAACACGTCACAGAGCCTTCTGGTGTACAATGGAATCTCGTCGCTCCTTTCGCAGTTCTGTACGCAGTAGGGAATCTTCGTCGACCAGCGACGCCGATCCCCGTGAAAAAATAATAGACTGTTGTCGTAAAATCATAGCCTTCATGTGCACCCAAGTTGGAGTTGGCGGCTTAGTGGTCGGTTATACGATGATAGGAGCCGCAGGGTTCATGCACATCGAAAAAGACAGGGATGACACGGAATATCTTCAAGTGATTCAGTGGAGAAATGCGTGCGTCGAAGAATTGTGGGACATAGTAGCTACACAGAACATATTTAACGAGACCGACTTCAGGAAAACTGTAAATAAGACTTTGAAACGTTATCAAGAGAATATAGTGCATTCCATAAAAAAAGGATATGATGGTCGTACTCCGGGCGAGATTTGGTCCTATTCTGCTGCTCTAATGTTTTCCCTAAGCATAATCACGATGGTAGGATATGGGAATATGGTGCCCAGAACTCCTTGGGGAAAAGGCGTCACCGTAATCTATGCCGTATTCGGAATACCTTTGTACGTACTCTATTTTATGAACATGGGGGAAGTCCTCGCGGGAGTCTTTCGTTGGGGTTACACATGGCTGTACGAATGTAGTACTGAAAGGGGTGTAAACGAACCCCCGAAAAGAATAATAGTTCCGTCCACTGCTTGTCTGTGGGTAATTGGAGCGTATGTACTCACAGGGGCCATTATGTTCGCTGAATGGGAAAAATGGAACTATTTGGACAGTACATATTTTTGCGTCACAAGTTTGTGCAAGATTGGATTCGGTGACCTAGTTCCCGGAGCAAATATATCGGACTCTAGGAGCGGCAGTCAAACTAAACTTGTTATCAATTTTATTTATATGCTAGTCGGGTTAGGTTTGGTTGCGATGTGTTACAACCTTATGCGCGAAGAGGTACAAGTTAAGGTTCAAGAACTTAAAGAAGACATCTATCAGTGCCTAGAAGACACAAGGTTGCGTTTAATGACGTGCTGTAGCAAAAGTCGATGTCGTAAACGTAATAGAAACATATAGATTTTAGTCGAGGGCGGTGGCGATAACCAAATGACGAAATTAGATTAGTTATGGACATAGTAAAGAACGTAATACGGTCTTTTTCTTGTAGATGTGACGTGTATGAATATGTCGGGTGGAGTATCACCCGAAATTCGCGCTTTTCGACTACGCAATGTTGATGGATATGGTGGGAGGACAAATGATGTCGTCTACTGTCCCCCTGCAACCCCCTCCAGCGAACCCAGCACCGTCGTCTTCTTTGGAGGAGATGTCCAGGTACTTACAAAACCTGGATATTTATTTTCATGCTTCCTACCATTTAATTACCAGTTTGAACAGATCGCATAATTAATGAGACTGTAAATTTTGTAACGCGTTAAATTTTTGCTAATTTTCATTCTAAAAATACACTCTGCAATCCACGTATGTTAAACAGAATCTTTTCCTTTTAATTTTACGATCGTTATAAATAGCTCACCTATTTCTACGATAACGATTGTTAAATATATGCGATTCTGTTTATCTTAATGCATATTTCTTAAGTAAGCAGACAATTTTAGGTCATTTTTTCTCATTGTGACTTTGTTAGCGTTGAAAAACAGTTTCCTTCGATTATCTGGGACGTTCAAAGTAAACCCAACTAATATAATTGATGATGCATTAATCATCCATATAATGCGGGAAGTGCAGTTGGCGACGTCTCAAAGTCAATATCTGAATAAATTTATATTCATCCTGTGTAATTGTTTCGAACATGAAACATGTTCAGAGCATGCCAGTTTTCACTTCCAACTCCGTTGAACTAGACACCACTAACACCCACATTTACTAGTCAAACGATCTTTTGCATTTTGCAATTTGACTGTTAATTGTCCGCAGTGCTAATTACGTCATAATTAAAAAATGTGCATTTTCTGTTATTACTATTTTCGTATGATCTTTTATACTGTTCAAAAACAAATAAATCTGTGCCCATCTTAGTAATAAATATAGGCATTTTTTTATTAGGACTTCCCAGAAAATATGCAATCCCATAGGGATCACAAGCACTACATAAAATGGAACCTGGAGGATACCGGTCGTTTAATTCGGTCCCAATTTCAAGACTGCCACGTCGTAGTCGTTAGACCCTATAGGTTGGTTATTCTAATGTGTGTACTCTTTTTATTTTTCATGTAGCCTGTATAAACTGTACAAAGATTCTTGTTTTCAGGATAGAATACAAGACGTTTAGCTCATTCGAAAATTTTGTCCCATGCAATAACTGCGGTGTCCCAGAACACACGCCCATGCACTTTGCCCTCCAGCATCTGGAAAAACTGCTTGAGATGATTAGTGAAAGACTGGAGACTGCCAGTATTGGACAGCTCGAAAAATTAGTCTGTAATAATTCGTTTCTTTGTCAAGACGATAGCACTGAGGTATATTTTTGAAAGAAAACATAGTATTTTTTATATACTGTTGAATAAACACTTGTCGAATAATAACGATAGCAGAAATGTGTTTGAAAATTGGAAATTTTAAAGATTTTCTTTGAATGCCAAACAAAATAAAATAAAATGGGGCAATTTCCTAAATTTCGACGAATTGTTTCTTAGAAGCTGGCAATTCTTGTTTGAAATCTAATTAATTTCCAGTGGCACGGTGCCAAAATAAACTAATAACTTTGCGTGTTAAGAGCAAATGTTAGTAGTCTGGTAAACATCTACTGTATCTTGTAACGCAATTTGAAGAAAGTGTTCCACTTTTTTTTTTGTATTTAGTAAAAAAAGCAAATTGCAGGAGTTATAATTTATTTTTAGTTTTCTTGTGGCGCCAGATCGTGACGTCTTTTCTCAATAAACAATATTACAGTACGTTTTAAATTATTTTTACACTTTCTTTATTGCTGCAGAACGAACTGCAATTTTTTCGAAATTCGTTACCATCGTCAACTTCTATTGAAGTTTCTTCTTTGAAGAATTTAAATCCTGCAAAGTACTGGTGGAGGGAGGGGATAAAATTGCACAAAAACAATCTGATCTTAATCGGCTTCAGTAAAGGCTGTGTGGTACTGAATCAATTTCTGTACGAGTTCCATTACTTGAAAACACTCACCCCCGATGATAATACATCCATGTCCATCGTGTCCAGAATAAAAGACATGTACTGGCTAGATGGGGGGCATTCTGGTGGAAAAAATACCTGGATTACTTCGCGTAGTCTTCTCGAAACACTTACAAGACTTGGTAAGAACATAAGGGACTGATTTTTTTTCATAATTATTTATAATTTGACTTTTAATGCCTAAAATAAAGATGGTTGTTTTCTGTTGTAGGTATTAGGGTACATGTACGAGTAACTCCGTATCAAATAACTGATGATAGAAGACCGTGGATAAAAAAAGAAGAGAAGATGTTTACGGAGATGTTACAAAAATTGGGTGCAAATATCGATAGGTCTGTTCACTTTGAATCATCCCTTCCCAATCTGTATACACATTTTGACGTATTGACCGTGATAAACCCCACCAATTGATATTTATTAGTAGTTAGGAAATGTTACATGATTTTTCCTGTTTCTCTAACTTTCTTGTGACGATAACGACAGTGCAATTGAAATTTTATTCCCTGATAATGTTATTATTGTTGTTATTATCGAACATTAAATTTTTGTTGCTATCGTTCCTTGTAAATATTTTGAGTAAGACTTATTATTACCTTTTAAGAAACTATTGACATTTTCATTGATAATAATTGTCCTCTTCATTTATTGTCCTTTCTTGTTGTAATATTTGATTCTTTCTCATTATTATTAATATTATTTATTTTTGTATATGGTACTTCTAATAAATTGACCGAATGTGATCCTTTTTTCATTACAAAATTAACCCATGATTGAACAGCTATGGCAAAATATCAATTTTTGAGATCAATTGTTCGTATTATGCGGGGTTTGCATTATGTGCTGTTCGCACTATTGAATGTCTACAATTATAATTATAGGAGTGTAACGAAAGTAAAAACTAAGTTATGAAATGCCGAATAGGAGTTGTATGCTATGATAAGAATCGATTTGCACAAGTAATTCCGATCGGAATGGCTAATAGTTATCTGAAAAGTACATAAATTAAAGCCTAAATTAAATTCCTGCAGATAGTTCATCATCGGTCTATCAGGGATTATGTAGTTTTTGTCGCATATTACACCTTTCAGACGGGTGTTTTGCTTATTTCGCACTAACGACTGTCACATGCGCCTCCGCGTGTTTTGATGGTAATAATATAATAATTAATTATTGTTTTTAATTGTGGCAGAGTATTTTTATTTATTGGTTTTCAATTCATTTGCTTTATAAAAATGTCGTTTCTTATTGACGACATATTAAAAAAAGACGACATAAATCGCGCTTCCTTAAAAATGTGCGCCACGACGTCAGCTGCATCCCCAAATTTTGACCATTCGAAAACGGAGTTTTGGAAATATTTAAGCACCATTGGTCATTGTAATGGAAGTATTTTACAACAAACTTTGCAAAACAGCCCGCATTTACCATACTATTCCGTAAATGACTTAGAAAATGTTAAACGTTGTACTGATATGTACAATTGTGATATGCTATTGTCCCTTCAATCTTTGAATTCCTATGTCGAAAGGGGTAAGTAAAAAAATTGTTATTCTTAAAATAATTCAAAAAGCTGAGTTGTTAATGTTTGTTTAGTAATTGCACATTTTTTTGATTATGAAGTTAATTATCAGTTAATTTTAATTTTAAAAAATCTTAACATTAGGTACATCATGTCTAGAGTGTAAAAATGGCACTTTTCATAGGCATATAACCAGGGGTTTACATTTCATATCAGAATTACATTAANATCAAAAACTGATAATAGTTCTTCAAAGAAAATTAAAAGTCAAAAACTAGATAATATTAACGTTGACTCCACTTCTAAAGATGCTAATAAGTTAATTAATGTTTGTTTAGTAATTGCACATTTTTTTGATTATGAAGTTAATTATCAGTTAATTTTAATTTTAAAAAATCTTAACATTAGGTACATCATGTCTAGAGTGTAAAAATGGCACTTTTCATAGGCATATAACCAGGGGTTTACATTTCATATCAGAATTACATTAACGTGTGAATAATTATGACAAAAAAGAATCGAATGTGTTGCGATATACCGAGTGTTTTGCTTCCTAAATTATAAAAAAGGTAAATACTTCATATATGAGATATATAAAAGGGCTTTTATTAATCAATCAATAAAATCGATAGTTCACTTACGAGATTTTATTGAATCCATCGAATATAACTGGTACTGTATAAAAGCATGTACCTAAATATAAATAAATCTACCTCGATAAAAAAAATCGAAGGACAAAACATCTATTTATTCTTAATGGCACCTTGGCAATCTATTTTTTAATATTATTTTGATGTCTAAACGACAGATTTTTATAAAAAGCAAAATTGATATTACGTGTTAAATTCTCATACAAAAAAGATCAAAAGTACACAAGTTTCCTTCTGTTTTGAAACTAATAAAAGCAATTGATATCCTGAAAAATTTAATAAAAAAATGATTGTCCATTAATTTTCCAATACCTAGTTAAATAAATATGGTAGATATTTGCGTAACGCGTCATCGTCAGATTAATATTTGATCCGATTGAAAGATTTACAACGAGTTTTTCTACCGTCTAATGGACATAAAGAGTTTAATATTGAAAAGCTCTCGCTTATGGCAGAAGCCCCGATAAAACGATTCGTCGTCTTTTTATTTCTAATATAGGTAGGTATATTTTCCTGTCATATTTTATACAGCTTAATCAGTTGTTAAACAGGTCGCAAAATGATAAAAATACAAACGCAAAGGGAGATTATTGGAACGATTGATCGTCGTATAAGCGTATTTGACAACTTTATCAGAAATTATAGATCCGGAATGATATTTGATCGATTTTCAAAGGTGTTACAAATTATCTGTATTAAGTATTGGAGCTTAAAATAAGATTTATATTTCTTTACGAGTGAACGCGACATTTTTGCGCTTTTCAAACATCTGTCTCTGAAGTTAATTAATGTTCCTTAAATTACATATCTACTTGAATTTCGAGTACAACATGCAATTACTTTTCCATTATTTTTTAAGTAATTGAAAATGATCACCGACTTCTATTTCCCTATAAAAAAATGAGCGGAAATAAAAACAATCCATCAAAAATTTAAACGCTTCCTGTTTTTATTCATTACAAAATANGATAGGTTTATATAAATAAAAAAAGAAATAGCGATTTGCTTTCGTAAAATTATTAGCACTTATATGTATGTTTTTGCTGACGATTATAAACATTTTCTTTTATTGCTTGGAAATATTAAGTAGCAACTTATCGAAAAAACAAAGTTAAGTATAATACAATAATTTATGAGTCTGCCAAGCAAAATATTCCCGATTAGCTAATAAAATTGTTTCAATCTACCTCCTGTGCTTTTTATCTTTAACATAATACACTGGATCAAGTAAATAATTTATGATCACATACACTTATGATTAAACCTAAAACCAATTCTATTAACTACTGGATAAAATAAATTCGACAAAAAATTATATTCTGAATAAAGCATTGATTAATTTGTAAAAAGAAGATATGAAATTGTTTGGAAGTAAATTATTTTCATAAGTATTATTTTATAAAGATGGATTGAAATGATATATTTTTTAGGATGTTCTTCACTATATTCGAGGACGAGGTACTGGACCCCTCATGGCCCTTTATTACCTCTTTCTTATTCGCATTATTCAAAGAGAAAAGGGGGCCAAGTTCGATTTACAACTTCACAAACAGAAGCTCTGGAAAAAAGATTCAGCGTTCACAAATATCTTAGCCCTGAGGATCGAAGAATTTTAGCAAATTCTTTAAAATTGTCAGATAGGCAGGTAAAAGAAATCAAATTATTATTAACACATTAATTTTTTTTTACTTGATGTCACTTTGACAATAAAATGACAATTTCTTAGTGTGGGTGTAATTTGATAGAAACTTCTAAATTTAATGTTAATTAAAAAAAATACTCAAAAATGATGAAACTACCATAAAAAATCATGTTATTGCCAATCACGAATCATGTTTAATTATCGGGGTAAGAATTGAAGACTTTATCTAATAAAATGGCCTATAAAAGAATACTAAGTTCCAAAATAAAAATACCAGAAAATGAACATGAGGACTTCCCCACAGTAGCTAATGATGCTTTACCATTTGCATCCGCTCTATGTGAAGTAATTCGTAACAGTAGAAATCTAATTTCCTCCCCAGTACCAAGCAGAGCAAGCAGAATCGAAACTAGTACAATAAGAAATCAAATTCCTATCAATACTCATCCAGTTATGGCAAAAATTCAAGCCAACAGCAAGCTCGAGGACAGAAATTTCACATTTAAAGGTCCAATACCGAATAGATATTGCAACAACCAAAATTTAGAAAAGCCTTTCGGTTCAATTTCTGGAGAAATATTTTCCGACGTCTCTTCCCAATATTCACATAATTCTAAGATAAACACACACATTTCTTCGGGTCACAATGCAACAGGCTCTAAATGGCAAAGTTCATCAAAAACTTCGGGCACAATGGCAGAAATGCAATGCATAATCCAAACTATAAGAAACACCAACAAAGAAATTTTCGAAGCTCTTAACAACACAAATAGACAAGTTACTGAAACGATGAAGAAAATAAATGTGGACGTCGAAAATGCTTTGGTAAAAATAATAGCTCGAAACGCACAAAAGGAAAAAACTAAAAGTCTCCCTGTGAAGCACACTAAAACCTGCTCAACAGAAACTGTACCAGTTGATCC
Source organism: Agrilus planipennis (assembly GCF_000699045.2). Taxonomy (NCBI): domain Eukaryota; kingdom Metazoa; phylum Arthropoda; class Insecta; order Coleoptera; family Buprestidae; genus Agrilus; species Agrilus planipennis. The sequence continues at coordinate 142,020 of NW_020438898.1, forward strand.
AAAAACATTAAAAGCTATTAACAAAAAATCTACAAGCAAAAATTATAAATCAAAAACTGATAATAGTTCTTCAAAGAAAATTAAAAGTCAAAAACTAGATAATATTAACGTTGACTCCACTTCTAAAGATGCTAATAAGTTAAAAGACAAAAATCCATATGAAAATGAAAATGGAAAAATACTGAATAAAAATGTATTAGCAAATGCTGCTAATCATATTGAATTAAAAAAGTCTCACAGTTTTTCTGATTTTTCTTCATTAGAAATAGAACAGAAGTTAAAGGATAAAATTAGGAAAGAAGTAAAAGAAGCTTTGACTGGCGAAATAAAAGAAACGAATGTATCAGAAACGAATAATAAATGTTCTGTAATGTTCTCCTTCCCTGATACAGAGAATGTTTCAGTAGAAGACGATCGACTAAAAAATAAAGAAGTTAAAAACGATAACGATGAAAACATAAATAAAAATAGAAATATACTGAACAAACACACAGACCAATCTGTATATCATGAGAACTCGAAGTGCTTAGAATCATGGCAAGAACAAAAAAACAAAAAAAAAGATGAAACTAAAGAATACAAAGATAATACAATAAGTGTAAGTGTTGAAAGAAAAAAGTCAGAAACGAAATCCTCGGAAAAAATATCAAAAAAGAAAAGCAAAAGTAGTAAAAATCGAATCAAAATCACCCAATCAATTGGCACTGAAATGACTTCTTGTATATGTAATGAATGTTTAAAGAAATTAAACAGCAGACAAAGTTTAAGTAAAAGAAGTATGAACAGCAAACAGCCATCCTGTGAAATGGAAAAAGTTCTAGAAGACGAAGAAGGTCCTTCTTCAGAATTCTTGTTAGCAGAGCAATTTCGTAGTTCAGAAATAATTGAAAAACAGAGTCGAGATTCCAAAAATGTGAAATATGAAAAGTTATTGCCAAATTCTGATTCAAACAAGAAAAATAATCTAGATTCAGTTAATATGTTTTATCCTGTTCAAGTGAGAATCAAATGTTTTTGAATCAATTCTAAGCTTATTTTCTCTTTTTACATTATAGAAGTAATAAAAAAAGATATTTTATGGTAAGACTTGAGTTTATAACTCAAGAGCTCATTCTTTTGCTGTAATCAAATTCTAATCCTGCTAATCTGCTCCTCTTTTTGCAACTGCTTTTATTTATTTGATTGCCAGTGATTTTATTCAACATCTTTTTAGGTAAAGACATGGTTTCAAAATAGAAGAGCCAAATGGAGGCGATGTAATAGTGTTTCTTCAAATTCTTCAGAATCAGTAAAAGGAATTTATAATGATGATAGTGAGAATGAATTGGGTGAAATTGACCTTTCCAGATCTACATCACCATTGAGAAGAAGTGCACTATAGACTTCTAATTACCTGTAGAAATAATTGTTTATTTTAACAATATGACCTATTAATTATTTAAAGATAACACATTTACTTAAGTATTTTTTGGATTTAATTAATTATGTAAACTTTTATAGATCTCTTAAACAATTAAACTGTCTCAAATAATTAGATTGTTTAATTAGAAAACAACCAAAATAGTATAGGACCTACTTAATTAATTAATGTTTTCATAATTTAAATGGACATTTATATAAGAAATAATATTCTTTTCAATGTCTAAAAATAACATTTATTAACAAAAAAAACTGGATACATACAAGCTGTTAATTGCCTTTGAATCTAATCATAAATTAAATTAAAAAAGATCTTTTTAAAAGGTATGGTAATAATAAAAACAAATAATATTGAAAACTCTCTTATTATGCTGATCAGTTTTTAAATTATTATTAATTGTTAAAGTTTGCTGCAAGAAACTATAAAATTATGTTATAAATACCCGTGCAACTGCACAATAATTTGCTTTATACAGTCAATTAAAATTAACCAAAGGAAACAAGTCTTAAAAGCAACTAATTATTCACATTTTAAGACTTTTCCTGTCCATTACTTTCTTGTGATTTCATTACATCTGGGAGATCAGGTGGAGAAGAGTATGGAGTTATTTCCAATGCTTCAAAT
>NW_020438898.1:144921-201727 GCF_000699045.2 Agrilus planipennis
AGATAAAGATATTAATTAATTAAATGAAATAATAGAAAATATAAATAATTTTAATCCATGTCAGTTATTGATGTTGAGAATATATAAGTGTATAAAAAGACGCTGAAATACACCCCTTAGCTTTCAATTTACCTACTGCTGATTGCAGCACTCTCTTCCTAATTAGATAATTATCAGAAAAAAATAAAAGGATTTCGAAAGACAGATACCCCCTACTGTTTAAAAAACTCTATATATCTTCAAAAATAAACTCCTCCTTTAGTCATTTTCCCTTTAACTGTTGTACTGAGAATTTTATTTCAAAAAAGGATCCCTAAAAGTAAGTTATTTTTACAACTACTTAGCATATACATAAGCACTTAATGAACATTTTTTTTCTAATTTATTGTTTTTGGATTAATCAAAAAAGTAAATTCTGGATTGCTATTGATAAAATTGCTTTCTAAACATATAACTGCATTTAAATGTTATAATATTAACCTTGTTGAGGAAATATTAAATGATCTGAAGGCCTAAACGATTTATTTTGAAGAAAGTGCATATGGACGACTTACCACGTTAATATATAATACAAGTGTATTTCTGTATGAAGTCTTAAACCTCGTAATGGAATTAAATTAGTCGAATTAAAAAACCAAGGCTAATATATCATGGAATAATGGTACTTTTCGTGATTCTGAATTAACGAGATGAAAAACTTTATCAAAATATTAACGCATTCCATGAGATATAATGTTTTCGTAATATAAAATAAATATATTTACAATAAACAATGATTTTCATTCGTTTGTTTAATAATGAATCGTTCTTAATCAAATTTGCAATGAAAAAAAGGAACAAGACGTTAGACGTTATTCTTTTCATCTATTATACTTAAATACCTACAGGTTTGTATGTAAGTAATAAGAGAAAGAAGGACATTATACTTTTACTTCCGGATATAACACCTTCAGAAAACGGAAATTCATTAATGTAATCTCATTCTTTATCGAGTTGTGATAACTATTTATTACAAAACGATTTAGGTAATTGGAATAATATTACTGATGTACTAAATTAATTTTAATTTTTCGGAAGATGGATACAGAAACGATAAGAAAGAATATAATAGATATACATACTTATATGTATATTGTTAACTGTAAAAACATTCAAAATGAAAAATGACAGTGTATAATAATGTTTAGAGAAAGATTTCTTGATGTCCTTACGTTTTACAAAACAAAGTTAATCAAAATTGATAGTAGATCCATTTCAAGGTGTAACAGCATAAAACGAATGTATTTTATTGTGTTGGATTTGCGGAAGTATTTTTTGTTTATAGATTAAAGAATATTGGGAGATGATTGCGTTATTACCTGCACAATTTATCATTTCTGTTATATGATACATGAACTTGATAATGTCAAGAAGAAAAAATACATATACCGTCTAGACCTCTAGACCTTTCTTCTTTTCTTTAAATTCGTTTTATATCTACGAAAAAATTATTCACAACAAGGATAAAACGTATCTACGCATTTTATTTGCCTTATTAACTCATGTCATTATTAATTTACATAAAATATTATTCCGAAAAGAGCGACTTTCCGTAGAGATTTCAACTACGGAATAAGCCACTAACCCTGAAGTGATATTATTTTTCTTTTGCACTCGATTTTAAAAATCATTTTGTTTCTCAACATTACCTACCTATGACCATCGAATGAACCTTATGCATTTTTATTAAGTACTTCTTATTATTCCATCAAATATAATAATTATAAAACTAGTACATACTACATATGCGTATATTATTATGTAATATTGATCCTTGTCAGTTACAAAATAGGAAACCTTAATAACTCTGAAATATTTAAACGAACCAATTTGCCTTCGTATGAATTAATAAAATTTCGTATTATTAAATTGATTTTTAATATTGTCAACATCATCTCATAATATTTTTATTGTACTTACTTATTTACTTTGGTTGCCTTAACATACCTGCCTTTCTAAGTGTTGTGAAATGAAAAGAAAAATAAGTATATTAACCTTGTTTATCAGTAAGAATAATAAATAATTTCAAATGGCCAAAATCATCATCATTTACTCATCGGAATTGTAATTTATTTCTTTTCTTATTATCTACCAAGAATTTGAGGATCTTCGACAAGAAATTTGTACAGTGCAATGAAGTAATTATTGCCTTGAAATATGACAATGAACGTAAGTATAGAAAAATAAAAGTTAATTCGGTTCAACAATCTCTCTTTGCAATATGTTAAGTAAAAAGTTTCAGAAAGTCACCCTCTTTCTAAACACCTTTTTCAGTTTAATCTCTTTATAATCCCAAAGGAGATGTTAAATAATTAAACCGTTCCCTAATAAATCGTGAGGGAAGTCCAGAAATCTTAATTTGAAAAAAGCCAATTGAAAGAATCCTTCAATCTATAAATAGATCGATCATTAGCGTTTATCCAAATTTAGAAGTTGTCCCTTCCTAATAACAATAATAATTTACGGTGATTTACCGGTTTCAACCGTCGGGACCGCGGAAAATATCGACTATTGCCGGTCGGACAACATCCGGCCGGATCTGTCCTTGCTTTTATACATAGCTCATAGCCATTGCTGTGTAGCAGACGAATAAAACAATTATTACAATTAATATCCTTCGCGTCTTTACCGTAAAAGAGGGGTCACACATTATGACCGGGTATTGCAATCAAAATCGAAGTGGTAGGCTGTTGTTTAACACTTAAAAAGAAATGACGACCGATGCGATTCTATTAAAGCGCGACACGTGCTCGCGATCGTTTAAATTTTGTCGGGTGGGAAGTCCGGAAGAACCGCTCAATCCTTTCCACATTATTAGTTTATGTTTTCTTTTGTTTTTTGGTTGAAAGATTGTTTCAACTTCTTTATAATAGAATTTACTTACTGTACCAACATAATTGCCCGCTGTTTTACTATTCATAGTATAGGTAAGATAAAACGCTGTTGAGATTAAGAAAAAAAGCCCAAAAAAAATTAATTCCAAATCGGAAATTTTGGCGGCAACAATAATTCATAATAAATTAACTTTCGCATTGAAGTTTCTCGATTATTGTAGATTTTGAAATAAATAAATCCGTTTTTTTCTTTCTTTAGATAAAAAAAATGAACATCTTGCGCTGTGGATTTCTTCTCTTGTTTATTGTTATGGTGGCCGATAGCTCTAGTTTAGTTGGTAAGCCGTAATTTTCTTAACAAAAACTAATTATTTAATTTTAAATTAATTTGTTTATTTCAGGCGTTTGCATTAGAAACTGCGCTCAGTGTAAAAAAATGTTCGGTCGCTATTTCGAAGGGCAACTCTGCGCTGATGCCTGTGTAAAATTCAAAGCCAAAATAATCCCAGATTGTGAAGATATTACTTCTATAGCTCCATTTTTAAGCAAATTTGACGATTAATTTAAGTGTATTTAATAAAATTGCGCTCCTGCTACCACTTGCTATTGCTACTGAATGGGAGATGTCTTAAGAGGGTTGAAAAGTCACACTTATTTATTAAAACCCTTCTACATAATATTACTTTTGTCAACATTTTTAATTATTTTATACAATGTTGTATAAAAATTATTGTACTTATTATTGTCTGTGATTTATAAGTATAGGTGTAAAATAAAACTTAAAAAAGCGATTGTTTTTTCATTATTGTTTTACTTTTAATATTCTTTCCTAATTTCTAACGCACGTGTTGCGCCACTGACAAAAGATTTTTATTTGCTTTTGTTTTTTAATTTAATCTCTCGCAGAATTAAAAAAAACTTCGTTATTATATATGAGTAAATATTATCTCATCTTGGTCAGTATTTATCTCGAATATAGTAAGAAATATCTAGAGACAACACTATTTGAAAGTGAACTTGTTTTATAACTAGACGTAAGTAAAATAATTTAGTGATTGTTTTTTAAATTACACAGAACAAGCCTTTTAAATCGATCTGAAAGTCCACTTGTTGCATTTTAGTTTTCAACCTACTTATTTTTATGTACCTGAGGCAATTTATTGTAAATTGTTATCATACATTCTTGGCTGTTGGTCAACATAATATTCGAAAAATTTTATTTATTAGGTGTTAACACCATTCAGACTTTAATTTTTACTTCATTTTATTGTATGATATTTATATCTATTTTTGTATTACATTTTTATATTTAGACACAAAAAGTTTTCAAAAGCTAAGTCAAAATAATTCAGAAATATAAATACTAACTAATTGTACTAATTATTCTTCAGCATCGGATGGTTCATTTTCCACGTCATGTTTTTCTTCTTCTTCCTCTTCAACTTTAACTTTTTGCATTTTTCTACTTAAAGAACGAAACTCTCTTCCAATAAATTCTTCTTCCTCTTTAACATCGTCATTTTCTTTTCGACCTAGTATAGGCCGAGGGAAAGGTAACTTATTGGTACCCAATATGGGTCTGGGTCCGTTGGGATAACTACCAATGTACCTTCTTACCGATTTCTTTGAGTAACGAGAACACTGGGGTTCTTTATTGGCAAAATGTTGTAATATCGTTTCGACCGGGTTCTTTTCGACAGTTGCTGTTACAAGCTTTGGAACAAATACGGGGGCCTCGGGTCTAAGCTTAGCTTCAGACTTACCACCTTCCGCCTTCATAAGCACGTGAAGCACTCTTTTGACTTTTCGAAAAAATTGTTTATTTATTTGACATTATTTAATTTCCATGGTTTAAACAGCATACTTGACTAGTAAAAGTTATTTAAAAAACACTCTGTTGACACTAAATAAATGAATAATTTGATTTAATGACTTATTTTTCAAGTAAACGTGAATCATAATTACGCTTAATGTGGCGCCACTTTTTAAATTTAAAATTATTGGCGCTGGCGGCCATCATTTTTTCGATGACGCAACAATGGGCTTTCAGTGTAAATAATAATGACGTATGCATGGATAACTATTGTGTATTTTTTTTTTGGAAATTATAAAATATTGTGATTTTATGTAAAATGTTAGTGAAGTTAGACTACCAGTGATTAGTGAATTACAAAAACTAACATTTAATACAAAGGATTACAGTATCTTTGAAGTAATTGTACAGGAGACAAGATATAGCACTTGGGATTAGCTTATGCACCAAAGAGTAAGTCATTTTTTATTTAAACCTCTCATATTAGCATTTAGGGGGTACTTCGACTCTGTATTAATGTATGAAGAAGTATTGAGAATGATCAAAACTTTTTTAAGGTTATTTTTTACTTTACTTAATTATCAGTTTCATCATTACCTACCTACTGTTAAATAAGTGAAAATAAAATAACAAAAATGCTTAATTATTGTATATTTATTGGTGTGTTCTAATGCAGTAGTGGTACACATACGTACATGTCCTTATATCAAATTAAATCAATACTTTACAAATTGCAAATCAATTCAATGTAAAAGAAAAATAACTGTGTAAAAGTTCTTATTAATACAACTGCCACACAACTATCAAAATGCAAAATTTCATCGATATTTGTCATCCCTTGGTCTGTATTTAGACTGAACCCGCTCTCTTTCTCTGTCTCTTCCAGAAGGACTACGATCCCTTCGAGGACTCTTATCTCTGCTTCGACTCCTCGACCTTTGCCTTCTCTCTTTATGCTTACTTCTTTCATAATCTCCGTCCCTACTTTTTCGAACCCGATCTCGTTCTTTATATTTATCCCTGTTATCCCTCTCTCTATATTCCCGAGACGACTCCCTTTCTCGGCTTCGTTTGTAATCACGTTCCCTGTCATTTCTGGAATAGGTATTATCTCGAGCACGATCGTCCCTTAGAAAGTCTTTGGTGTGGTCTTCTTTCAAGTCCCTGTTGCGTTCATATGCCCTAACATTTCTTTCCCTGTCCCAGGTCTTATCTTTAGGCACTGATTGAATAGGCCTAGATGGAAATCTTTCCTGAAACAGCCAATTTTAATATTTCTATTGCAAAATTAACAAATATTATTTTATACCTCTAAATGTTTTTGAATTTTTTGCTGGATTGAAACCGGGATTCTTGGAAAGAGTGTTGAAAACCATTCTAATTTTATTAACCATTGCCGTAACATCTGCCCAATCTGCATGGTTTGACCCCCACCTGCTTTCACATCTAATTCCTAAAAACTCAATTATACCATAAATATCATATAACTACTTAGGAATAAATAAAAAAATAAAGCAGCATTTAATTGTAAAATTGCTGCTTTACTTTTAATTTAATAAAACCTTTGGGAATCTGGAAATTAGTATTCTCTACCTTCATTTACGCACCTCTTCGTCCTCAAGGTAGGCATCATACCAATCAAGCAGATTAGCTGGGGGCTGCGTGTATCTTATATACATGAACCCTAAAGCTCTTATATAAGGTGAATCACAATGAGTAATGAGACCATTTAGTTGTTTCCTTGTTAGTTTTAATGTAAAAAGTTTGTAGAGCAGGCAATATGCAGTCGAGACTATTCCCCCTGCGCCAACACCGCGTACTCCGCCACACATTCCTGTTTGTCCTGATGTCCTTCTTGAACCCTTTTCCCATGGCTCCAAGTGGGTCACCTTGTAATAGATTTCGTCTATAACTTCGTGATAGGTTTTCAATTCATACAGATTTACTAAAAAAGATATGGGATAATGTTACCATATGGTATAACAACATAGAAGCCTGTTTTTTCAGTTTTATGGCACCTACTAAAGTAGTGTCGTTTATGTGGGCTTATAAATTACTGAAATTTAGGGTATGTTTTGGGTCATTTACAAATAGAAATTAGATTCACCTATTCAGAATAATTTGGGGAATGCATACTTCAATTTTTAAATAACTTAAGTATTCATAAAACTGTAAAAAACAAACTGCTGCATTTGCAGCCAAGCAACATATCATTAAGTAATTATTCTGCAAACTGAGTTGCAAAATAATTAGTTTACCATATTTACATTGACACCACGTGCCCAAAGACGTCTGCAAACGTAGCTGACAGATGGTTATCACCACTGCCCAAACATGTCACTCTTGCTTAACATCCTGAAATGGCAATTTGTCTAAAGTACTGCTTTAAAAAACAAACAAAAACTTTTGCAAAAATAAATATTACCTACCACCACATACTGGAAGGCAACCTCAGGATCACTCCACAGTAATTCTAACATAAATTTGACTAAAAATCTTAAAAGTACTACCATGTTCTAAGGTTATTCAAGAATATATGATCCTATTAAAAGAAACTTACAAACCGAACTAAACAAAACACCTGATATAATTGAATAATATGACTAAAACAGAAGTGTATTACTGAATTAATTTGAAAAACAGAATGCAGAATAATAATTAATATTCAGACAGTTATAAAAATGTCTTTAACTGAAAAATAACTTAATGCTTTCAATGTAAACATCTAGATACCCATCTATTTACAATCATTTTGAAAGCCCAGATTACAACTAGTCAAGAATGATTAACACAGAATTATTACTTATTCTGATAACTGTCTGAATACATAAAAATTGGTTTTGCCTGGCTTATACATATAGAAGGCTAACATAACTACCAATGTTTGTAACGACTTATACATACCCTTGAAATAATGTGAGCTTTGAATGTTTGTTAAAATAAGTGGATTTAAGTTCATTGTTCTTTCGTTACATCCCAATGGCAGTACATTACTTTGTTTAGAAGAAGATTTTGGTACATATTCTGTTAAACAAAAAGGTCAAATTATTAGCAATACTATTTACACAAATTGTTAATAATTACTATGATTTTACCTTCGTCTTCATTGTGTGGATCCATTTTAGTCAGTAACACTGTATTGTATATAAAACGGGTCTAATTAATTGTGAATTGATTTATAAGTCCAAAACAGTAATTAATCAAATAAAATAAGTAAATACTGACGCCATATTTGCTGAACTTTCTACAAGATAACAACATGAAAATAAAAAAAAACCAATTGAAACGTGAAAATGGCTATTTGTTAACTTATTTCAAGGGTCGAAAAAAATAACATACATGGAGATGGGTTATGTTATGGGTTGCAAATTACAAACATTGGTTGTGTAAGATCCTGGAAAAGAAATTTAACAAAATTTGATGATAATTTATAGGTTATGTGGAAAGTACTTTCAGTTTTATAGTGTTGATTAGATAACTCACCATTTTACTTTATTCTATTTATTATTGCCAATTTAAAGGAATTTCGTCTAATTGCATATAGACTTTCATAAAATTAAAAATTAATATTAAATTAGCCTGTTTACGATTGAAACATACAGATACTCTACCTATGTATGTAGAGAATTATTCAAAGAAAAAGACAGATAATCCACGATCCATATATCAAAAAGAGATAGCTTGTGTCTGTTCAGCAGATGATCTAATTCATCAATTCATAGAACTATTTATCATAGATCAAAAGGTAATTTTTAGGGTGCATTCTCTATTCTAACAGACAAAATTCTTAATTACTTGATTTAATTACCTGATTGATATTTTTTTTTAATTCTTACTGCCTTTGATTGGTATTTATGTAGATTTTATTAAAATATTNACATTGGTTGTGTAAGAAGTAGTTTTCTTAGAAAAAAAATGTTATAATATTTAAGGCTATGATTACAATTAATACTAAACATAACTAACAGTTTTTCGAAATGAAATTACTGAGTATCTTTAAAAAACGCATCAATTTCTTCTTAAAATCGTTATTTGTGATATCATTCTTTTTCATTTTGTACCAGAGCCTTATATTTATGCAATTGGTGAAAACACAGAACCATTCCTTAAATCTTATTAGAGGAACACATGAATATCAACAAGCAATGTACAAAGCAGATGAAAAAGGTCAATTTACATGCATAACGAGTTTTGAGAAAATTGACTTTAGTTATGTGAATGATGACTATTGTGACTGCTTAGATGGTTCTGATGAACCTGCAAACAATGCTTGTCCAAATGGTCAGTTCTTCTGCAGATCTCAAGCTGATGTTCCTAATTTTAAAAAGATTGTGTCTTCAAGTAAAGTAAATGATGGCATTTGTGACTGTTGTGATGGGTCTGATGAATGGTTAGGGAAAGTATTGAATTTTGCTCTGCCTAGTAAGTAGTACACCTAGAGAGACAACTGAATACCATGTTTTACTAATATTATTTGTAGAACACACTCAAGAAAAATTGGGAAGGTATTTTGCTCCATGTCCAATCATTTGCTGAATTCTGCTTGTTATTAATAGAGAGTACTGTAAATAGTTCTGTTTAAATTGTGATAAGTTAGAGACTCTTTAATACTAACAGTTTTTATACCATTAAATTGATTGATAAATTTTTCTCTGTTTCATTAGGTAATGAGGAAATTATATACAAACACAAAGAAACAAAACATTCTTTTTAAATTTTATTACAAAAGAAATGAAGCTGATACATTCTTAGTGTTTTACATTTGAAAATTCACTTAATTACTAATTTGAAGAAGCTTATGAAATGGGTTTTATTTTGAAGTGCAACCCAATAAGTGAAAATACAAGACACTTCAAATCTTGTACTAAATAATAAAAACACCTTAGTCCTTCTGGGTCTTTTGATTGACTCACATCAACTAAGGACCCTGTCTTTGAAGTGGTAAATGAAATGTGTTCATCATTGATTACAATCTCCAATTCTTGTCTTCCAATACGGTCAGGTGGAGGCCATAGAGAATCGTCTTCTTGCATTATTTCCGAGTCTAAAATGATTCTTTTCAGCTCATCCATAACACAGGGATGTACGTAAACCTCTTTGCGAATCATTGTGTCGTTTTTGTAGTTGGAATTGTTTGCATATCGAAGTTTTCCATCAGGTCGGAATTCGAATTCCAAAAACTCGTGACCAAATTTACCTTTGTGGCCAACGTAATAACGTAAATAAAAGTCAGCTGACATGATTTAGTAGCAATTAACAAGTAGTTTGTACGAAAAAATGAAGAAAATACCGTGTTTTGTTCGGATTCACAACATTGGTTAATTGTAGGTTAGAATCTACCTTGAAAATAAATATCAGAATGACAACTGAATCTGAATTTCCTAAAAAACCCTAATCTCTAATTTATAATACCAACTGTAAGAAACGAACATGAAACTTTTAAAAAAGTTCTTAATAATTTAAATTATGCTTCTTTTTTTCTTTTATTTCTTTAATTTCTTCTAGGATTCTGTCCTGAGACTGTTTTATTATTTCGAGTGCATTTATTTCACCTTTTAAACGACATATTTCTTTTTCTTCCTCTTTGATTTGTATGATTTTGCGCTTGCAATTATTGTTATTATTTATCGCAATAACGTCGCTTTTTTCTGTATTTATAAAACATTCATTTGCATGTTTTAGAAAGTCTTCAATGCGTTTCTTAATTACAACGATTTCTCTCTCAAACTCCGCATCTTCTTTTTCGAATTTCTCTACCATCAATTTGTTTTGGTTTTGCAAATCTTCTAAAATTTTCATTTGAATTTTCTCTTCGATAATAATTTCATTTAACTTAGGTTCTAGATTACTGAACATATTTTTGTGTTCTTCTATCTCATCTTTTAATGTTTTTAAGTTTTTTTGCAAACTGGCGATGTTAACTGTAACATTACTCAAATTTCTGCAATTTTCATTGCGAATTTCTGCGTCTTTACGAATATCAAATAATTTAGTTTGAAGAACGTTAAATCTTATTAATAAATCTTTACCTTCCATTACAAAATACTATTGTAATTGTTGTCTTGACTAACTTGGGTTTATATTTGTTTATTTTTACTCATTAAATTCCATTATAAAATATTTTTGCAATTGTTAATTTGGCTAACTTGACTTATATTCGGGTAATTTTATAATTTCTTATAATAATTAATTAAACACTTAACTGTAGCAAATCAGCTTTATTATTATTAAATTTGTACACTAATAACTGTACAGTTGATTATCTAAATAATAAAATCACAGATATATTTATTGTAACCGATATATCAACAAAGTTTCAAATTATGTTTAAAGAGTAAAAATATAATTACAAGTGTGTCACACCAACCAAACTACGAATTCTGTCAGTAACTAACGTTAACGTGTTTCAAAAACGAAAGTAAAAAATATATTTTTATACAATGTTTATTTACATCTCATTTGCAAAGTGAACACCAACGCGTTTTCTTTGATTTACTTAAAACTGTTGGCAGCTTATTAGGCTTTTTAGGAACCCGAGTCAATAACAGCAATAATAAATTGTCAATTAAAAATTATTATTACGTTTAACTGTTGCTTTTCTTTCTTTTTTTCGTTTTCAAAACAAGAAAATACGCAACAATAGTAAGTAATAAATGTAGCCATGTTTACCCTATTGTTTTAAATAACAAATAAATATAAGTACAAAAATTTAAGCCTTACAATAACAAATTAGAATAAGTCAACAGCAAAAGTATAACCGAACAATAAAATACGAGTCTAGAAAACTTGTAAAAACAAAGTATATGATTCTGAAAATTTGTATACGAAAAAAAATATATTTTACCCTTCTCCAGATATATTTTAATCTAAATCTTTTTTTTTATGTATTTTTTAAATAAAAAGATTAATGCTTAATGATGCTGATGCTAATGAGAAGTTAAATATCAGAAATAATAACGTGATGGATTAAACATACCTTAAATGGCACAAAACGCACGAGTATTTTTACATTTTCCAAATACAAAAAAAAATTATTCAAACTTTCCGACAAATAAGAATTAAAATGCACGTTATACAGATGCTAACAACAAAGTCCTTATATGACAAGCAACATTGTTTATAACATCGTACAAAAAATATCCGTTGTGACGCAAAGAAATCACTAGTTTATATTTAATGTAAAAAATTAAATCTTACGACATCACGTCTATTTCGCGGGGCGACGCTAAAGCAGGAGGGGGCACAGTTATTATACTATGCGTAGGGGACGTTACTATCGTTGCGTCCCTCCTCATTTTATTCTCCGCGTTCTCTTTCGCCTCTGTGGTTGCTTGCCTTATCGCTTCTTTGTATGGTCCCCTCTTTTTTTTATTGTAACGTATCTGCAAAAAAACAAATCAAAAATATACGTACACAAAATAATTTAATACATAGATAAAACCAGTTTTACGTAATTAAATACCTTAAAATTCTCTAAGTAAGGACTAAGTTGATCACACTGTATGAGCGAAGACGTGGACGATCCGTACCAGGCCACGTGCGCTTGGGGGACCTGCTGAGAGGACGCCGTTATGGTCAACACTTTGCCAGGCCACCAGGGAAAACCATGTATTTTTCCCCAGACTACATCACCCACAGCCAATCTAACTCCTATGAAATATAAAACAAAAATTGACGTAAAGTCTATCATGGACAGGATGAATGTCGTACCGTCAGCTCCTAAAGCACTAGTGACGGTTTGAGAGTTCATCCGTAGTATAAGGGGCGGATTTGACGAGGGAAAATCGGGCACCTGTTCGCTATGTTCGTCTGAACTTGATGAATTACCATCACCCTTTTCCGAAGCGCTCTGGCATGACGTGTAAAGAGTGTTATTGAGACGTTTCAGATTAATAGACAGTTTTTGAGTGATCGTCGATTCTTTGTTTTGATAGTGGTAAGGGGCATCTGATTGTGATTGGGATACCTAAATCAAAATTAAAAAACTCTTAAAATCCCAAGAAAGATTTTAACTAATAAATAATTTATTACCTCTTCATCCCTATGCTTTCTGTCTTTATCCTTGTCCTCTCTGTGTTTCTTTTTCCTCTTCATTTTATGTTTGTGTCTTTTGGGCATATAATCACTAGTAGAGGATGTAACATATCGGGGCGAATTGCCTCCCAACATGTATCTGGGGGAAGAACCGCCTATCGTATACCTGGGAGACATTCCGCTAATGTAACTGGGGGAATTGCATAATAAAACTTTGTGTCTGGCTTTCTTTTTGGCTTTTTTAAAAGCTTTACGTGCCGCTTTGTTGTCCAGCGTCTTCCCTAAGTCTCGGGACTCGATTTTACTGTTGTTTTCTTCAGAGTCGTCACTTATATGATGCAAGTTTTCGATTTGGGCAGGTATCTTGAGCACTGTACCCTCGCCTTGTGATCCGAACGATATTTTTATCGTTTTCGTGTTAATAACAGCCATTGTGTTCTGGTGCTGTTCGTTCAGGGCGCTGCCGTTTTCAGAAGGGTGCCGATTCTCCTCGAACACACTTTCATCCCAAAGGTCCTCCATAGAGCCAACGCTGCGTTTTTTACGTAACGATCTTTTAATAGACTTCGCCAGGGGCTGTGTGTTATTACTTATTTTAGTCTCATTCACCTAACAATTATAAAAAGGTTTCAGAATTAAAAAAGAAATAGAATTTCGATATTTACTAATAAAAATTACTAATATTTGGAAAAGATCATGCATCATTTTCAAATCAAAACTACACTACTTTTACTACTACTTTTATTTTAATTTTTTCTAGTTTCCCTTTAATTTGATTTTCAGTGTCAGAACTTACTTTCTCTTAATCAAATCCATCTTCAATAAAAATTCATATTTCTTTGTAAATATATTTTATTAAAAACAGTGTTAAATATAGTTAACAAACCTTTTTATGAACAATGTTAACAAAAAAGACTGTTTTCAATGCAATGTTGTAAAGGACCAAAAACCCCTTTCCTACATATCTATCACCACCTATTTAATGATTTACTTACCTCTAAGGACTGGAGTGAATCATTGGAGTTATCGGAATGCTGCATGGAATGAGGTGATAACAATTTATTTTCTTGATTTTCTTCAGCGCCATCAGTCGTGTCAGGTTTTGATGTTGAATTTACAGCAGTACTAATATTTGTCTCTTCTTTCTCTGTCCTACATCCTCCACTGATGGCACTCAAAGTATTTTGAGATTGAAGTCTGTGTAGTTTGGGTATTAAAGTTTGAATGGACTTTGAACCTTTACTTTTATTATTATTGTTACTGTTGCTGGTTCTGTTTTGGTGTTCGATGTTATAAGCTGATCTGGTCATGGGGGCATTGGCGCTCCGTTTGACATTTTGGGGTGCCGGTACAGATTCTGAAGATTTACGTTTTCTAGAAACACTCTCAGAGTTTTCATTGCAAACAGCCTTGCATTTGGAGCATAAGACCTGACGAGGACGTAGTCTCACAGTCATCCTGTTATTCTTGAAACGAGAGGGTATTCTAACATTTTTGTTTCTACTCTTGGGATCTGTGTAAGTGAACCTTTGGTTGACTGAGAAGAGGAGATCATCATCTGCATTGTTTGTTTTGGTGGTGAATGCTGGATGAAGGGTTTGAACACCGTAGGGTAAATTTCTAAAAAAACAGTAATAAATTGTTCACTAGTCCATTTCGTAAATCTGCATTTTTAAAATGAATATAACATGAAGCTGGACAGATGAAATTGTGTAGATTTATTTGAGAGAAACACTCCTAAATAATTTTTCGAAGTTATAGATACTTAGTTGTAAAGTTATCATAATAATAAACATGGTGTCATAACTTTTAACTACTATAAAGTATTTTAAAGTTAATTTACTAAAAACAAAGAATAAGGAGACTGGAATCATTTTAATTTTTAGCTTCCTGTGCATTAGTAAATAGTGTAGGTAACACCTTATCAAAATAGCTCAGGGAGACTAAGTTGTCTTTGAAAATTACAACAACCTTAAACCACACGTTTAAATAATTATTAAACGTAATAAGAATATTTTGTTTCGTTTGGGTTTAATTGTTTTATAATCGAATGGTCTTCACTTCAAGTTTTAGACATAGTTGATCCTACCTTTTACATGAGTCGAGAAGTACCCCCTTGAAAATTTTAACACCGAATTCATAAGTAACTACAAGTATGTCTGGTAAAACTTCATCAACAAAAACTTGAATTTTTGTATTTTTCAATAACTTTAACTGCATGTCCATTGTTTTATCGTGATCCGCCATTTTTGTAAGTCAGCTCAACAATAATTACAATAGTTTTATTCATTTTAAATTTATTATGAAAATTTTAATTAAAATGAATTAAAAAGTTGAATTTCTACCACATTCAGCTATTTTATATTTAGTAGTATAAAAATTGTTTAAGAAATATATTAATCTCCCTGATAAATAAGTATATGTATTGTAACGTAGTGTATGGAGAATTGATTTATGGAAATACGAAATTCAGAGCAATTATGGATATTATTTGACAAATGTGACCTTGAGGGAGAAATTACCGGAAAATAAAGGGAAGAAAGTGTAAAAAGACAATAAAAATAGTTTTCCTAACAAGATTCCCTATTTTGTAGTTAAAATAAGTATCCAGAGTAATTAATAAGTAAATTTGTAATCGATAGTGTAAGTTTTTTCTTAAAAACACAATGCATATTATTTAAAACAGCACCCTTTAAACAAAGATTGACAATAAATCTAATAATTTAAAATAACTGAAAACCACAGGTAAGAATAAATAAATAATTGATAAACGAGAATATGTACATTGACCTTCCAATTGTCATTATCCTCTAAGTTTATGTAATGGCATTAACATAAAATCAAAATTAGCAAATAAAGGCTGCAATATGAGTCTCTCCTTTTCTAAAAAGTTGAACCAGTTGAACTCAGCATTTCTAATATATTTGTGCTTTTTCAGTGTGATAAAACCTATCGACGAATCCTACAATGGAGAGAAGACTTGACATTGATAAACCCCTTTGGAGCCAGGACACCTTCCTAGGACGTTGGAAGCATTTTGCCTTTATTACAGATCCTCGTCTGTGTATTTTGAGAGAGCAGGAATTGGATAAAGCAAAGCAATTATTGGAGCAATACCGGAAAGGTCTGGAACCTCCTAACACAAAACTAGAAGATGTTATACGAGCTAAAAAGATTTATGAAAGTGCTTTTCATCCAGACAGTGGAGAGAAACAAAATGTTTTTGGAAGAATGTCTTTTCAGATGCCAGGTGGTTGTCTAATAACTGGTGCTATGTTACAGTGGTATCGGTAAGTGATGGTAGTGATTTCCATCAAATCAGAAATTAATTATTTAGTTATTATCAGAATCATTGAAAGAATTCAAAATCTGTTAGTTCAAATTAATTCTAAACTTAAGTTCTTAAAACTTTTTACGTCGATCTGTATTGGGCCCCCTTATTTTTACATTTTTAGATTTCATATAAAACTCCCCAGTTAATCCTTATTATTATAATGCATAGTTAAAATAAGATAGTTAATGCAGATTAATAATTTTTCATTTTACAGAAAAAGTGCAACTGGGAATCTTCTCTTAAAATGCATTCAGTAAATATTTGCGTATTTTCTTTGACCTCGTCACTTATGAGTCGTTATTTAAAACTTTTTGGCCTGATACCAAAAACAACTTGTTTTGCCATTTCCTCATTTATGCAATCATAGGTCGTGTTATTTTTAACACCATAAATACAAAACTAGCAGATATTATTTATTTGTTTGTATGATTTGAAAATTTATTTAAAGTTTTTACTTGGAGTAATAAACAGGGCTTTATTTTTAATTTTTAATTAGATTACTACACAATATTTATACTCCCTTGTAGGATGTAACGTTAATTGTTATTGTTTGAAGAACTGTCCCCGCTGTAATCTTCTGGCAATGGGTCAATCAGTCGTTTAATGCATTCGTCAATTATACAAATCGAAATGCACAATCACCCATTACAACGACCCAAATGGGCATAGCCTATTTGTCTGCTACCTCATCAGCTATTGCTGTGGTATTTGGCAGCAAAAGATTTTTAGAGAAAAGAGCAGGACCATTATTACAAGTATGCCTCGTTTTAATTTAAATTTTACATAATTTATGACTTTAGAGTAAACATATTTGCTTTGCTTGTTTTAGAGGTATGTGCCCTTTTTGGCGGTGGCAGCTGCGAATTGTGTGAACATTCCTCTAATGAGACAGACTGAAATAACAAAAGGATTAGAAGTGGAGGACGAACAGGGTAAAAAATTGTGCCACTCTAAATTGGCAGCAGTTAAAGGTATCAGTCAAGTGGTTCTTTCAAGGATAGTCATGTGTGCCCCTGGCATGACTATTTTACCTGTTATCATGGAAAAGTTGGAAACTTATCCTTGGTTCAAGCGGATGCAGAAGTTACATGCGCCGTTTCAAATTACTGCAGTTGGTTGCTTGTAAGTATTGTCGTATATCAACTAACAAGCATCTATGACGTACCTAATTAAAAATTTATTTGCCTTTTGTTCTTGTAGTTTAACCATTATGGTTCCAACGGCTTGCGCATTGTTCCCCCAGACAGCGTAAGTCCCTTTAAGTTTATTATTTTAAAATATTATCTTACCAAATATACATTGTTACAGTTCTATCAAGACTTCGACCCTGATGAGGTGGGAACCGGATCAATACGAGATACTAGTTAAGAATTGTGAAGGGAGCAACATTCCAGAAAAGGTTTACTTTAATAAAGGACTGTAAAAGGGTAACCTTGGTCCTGTAGTATTAAGAATAGAATTATAGGGAGTTTAAGTCCCACAGGAAAATGATAGATAAGTGACTTTTATTGTTGCTGTATTTGACTTATGCAGTTGTTTTATTGATATTATTTTAATTGTCGGTGCTTTAGCAATTTACAATGCACACTGAACATTTCACAAATTTTTATATATAATTTTAATTATCAAATTTTTAACTTTATGTATTTATATTTTTGTATATTTAAGTTCAATCAATTGGTTTTACCTGAATAGGCCTTTCTAAAAATTTATCACACTGATGTGCTTTAGCTCTTTACCACCCCTCCAACCCCTACATTCGTTTGTTCCCCAGATCGAACCTTATTCCTGTTTTGGATCTCGAAAATTACTTGGCCAGTAATTACTTATATGTTTATATTGCTACTGTAATTTCCTGCGTATGTACTGTGTATACCTAGTAATATAATTCCACTAATTGTTGTATTCCACTTTTTGTGATATTTGTTAATTGGTTTTGTAATAATCGGTATTTATAAGAGAAACAAAATGTTCAAAAATGTGTTATTTCTGTAGCAACATTGGCAAATTTTAAAAATGCTATCAATAAATAAATTAATTGAGATCAGTAATTGTTTTATTATAATACCCTTAACAATAAACAAAAAAAAATTGAATTGAATAAATTTACTACTAACCTGTGAAAATAAAAAAGATCCTAAACTACTTATGCTCTCCTGATACAAATGTTGAAAATTTCGAATAACACAAAATTTTAATCATCTAATTATTTGTTGATTGGACCCCGTATTCGTCGCGAGTTCAAAATTTCGAACATTTGTATTAGGAGAGCATAAGTCGATTCGGGTCTTTTTTTGTCAAATTATTTGTTGATCAGACCCTAAGCCACTTATGCTCTCCTAATACAAATGTTCGAAATTTTGAAGTCGCGACGAATACGGGGTCCGATCAACAAATAATTTGACAATCAAAAATCTGTGCGGATCAAAATTTGTAATATTTCTATCAGGAGAGCATAACTAGTTTTGGGTTCGGTGTAAGAAAACTTTATGGATTTATTCTTTTATTCTGAAGGCAGTGTCATTAATTTTTTTATTTTAATTGCAGTTATGGTATTAAATAAAATGCGTTATTATAACAAGTATATTTATTTGCAGAAAACACATGAAATACGTCTCAAATGAACACTTTTTTCTTGATTTATACAAAGTAATACAACATAAATTTAACTCTTATTGAAAAATAACAAACTTAAAGGTCTTTTTATTGTAATTCTGGATGGACAATTCTACAGATTGCATGTAAATTTGAGTCTGTCTTAGAAAAGAAAAATACTAACGCTAATAAGATACAAAAGATACTTTTTAATTTCTTCTTACCTATTTTAGATACACTATATACAAAAAATAATAATAATCATAAGAAATTCTTGTTAATACTTTCAATACGCAAAACAACTAAAATAATATTATTTATTCGATAACGATTATTTTCAAAAGAAAATGCAATACAACGGAGGGAGATTCAGATTCATAATAATAAAAATTTAAAGTTTACACTTTCGAAATGCTACTTTGCATATGCGCCGATTCTATCAATAAGGATGCATCACAAATCATTTTCGAGTTGCTTCGAACAAGAAATAGTAAATGACACTCTTCGTAAACGGTTAATTTCACTTTAGTACAAACGAGACCGTGTAAGACTGTTGCCCTCTGCAGATCGAGCCATCTTTGAAGGGCCAGCTCCCTTTCCCTGATGTTCATGCTTAGGACGACATCGGACGGTCCCCATAGGGAAAATTCCAGCACAGACTTAACTTGGGTCAACGAAATTGCTCTCTCATTGTTCAGTAAGGATCCTAGGAGCGAAGTCAGTTTAAAATCAGGCATAAGCTGCAGGAGAGCTTTTCCAGCACAGTTGCAAAGGGAGACAAAGTTGATTTCGTCATGATTTCGAGATGAATCTTCACCAAACCTGAACAATAAAAAAAAATACATTTTATGTCAGTCAAAAAGGTAATTTCTACGATTTTTTCTCGTTAATAGCATCGTTTTAGGGCAAGGATTTCTATATTTCAATAAGCTTTTGAACCTTAGGGAGACTAGGAGTTAGAAAGCAGTTGCGAAATTAAAAAAGTTTTATTTACCCTTGCAAAATACAAAGGCGATGATGCATCTCTTTATCCATTTCCCTGCAAAGGACGAAGGTGGTCAAGGAGTCTGGTAGTTCCTCGATTCCTTGAGCTTGTAGCATCTTCAAGGCGTTGACTAGTTGAAGGAGAACAAAGTAGGCGTCCTTTCTGGAATCGTCTGGCGAATGGCTTTTCGATTTCAAAAGTTCACTGTACGTCTTTATAGAATGAACCTGCATCCAAGGATGTACAGCAATCGTTGCTAAAATAGAGAGAAATTGCGATAACAACTAAGCAACTGTATCGATGAAGAATGTAAAGAGTGACGGTTGTGGAATGACTAAATAAAGTAAATAATTTTTAGACGCCCATTGCGATAACAACAGTAATTAACAACACCCTGTATTATAAAGAGAGAAGTATTTTTTTTAAGTAATACCTTGGCAATTATCGCTGTCTTTATCAACGATTGAGGGGACATCCTGGACGGGTACGAGGTCAACGAATTCAGTAATAGGAATAAGGTTGAAGTTCCCCAAGGATAACGAACTGGACGGAATCGTTCCCTTGCTGATAACAAGGGTGACGTGTTGGGAACCCCATAAGGCTTGGTAGAAGACGCGAGGACCTAAAAGCAGTGGCGTAGAATTTTCTATAAGGGTGAAGTCCGACCATCGAAGACTGGAGGCTGCCTTTAATCCTCTAAGCGCTGGCATCACTGTTGGGACGTGGGTTATCTGTAATAGAAAAAATAAAATATAAATCATAATTATCCATTTAAATGAAATGGATTTACATTTTCTAAAACTTGCGCTAATGCTTCGTGGTTTGCCACAACTACAGCTCCATAATTGTCCTCCAGATTTTTATGTACTATACTTCGTCCTTTTCTTGAGCGTAGCTTGTGAGTTCTGCTTCCAGACATGGTCCACTCCCTATCGTCATCGAATATCTGAAAATATTCGTTCGGTTGAACATACGTCAGAAAAAATAAGTCGTACCGTTAAATAATAAACTATCACTAAATAAAAATTCATAAAATGGTTGTATATGACCATGAGAAAATTAAATAAAAAAATTGTGATGGGCTCACCTCCCCTTCGCTTCCGTACAATCCGTAGGGCGAGTAAATTTCAGATTCTGTTTCGCTTCCGCAATAAGTAAGGGATGCGCTTCTGGGAATGTGGGCGTTGTACTTATATCCCTCTCCAGACACGTCTATATTACTGGAAGACTTGACTTGTCCAAGGGATTTTCTTAATCTTCCGGTGTTAGCTACGGGGCTATTTTTAGTAGGACTCGAAGGGGAATCGAACTCCGGAGAACTGGATCGCACCCCGTTTATATAATCGTACACATTTTCGTTTGCGTCTTTAACACTCCCGCCATTTACCCTGGCCAAGTTGATGGGTTCGTACAGATGACCGTTTGTCTTATGTTTTTGTGCGAGAGCGAGGGCAACTTCCCTTTCGCGCATACTTGCAGTACGTTGCGGCTTATGGGGAGTAATCGACGACCGAACCTCCCCAATGTTCGCGTAGACGGAATCATGAGATTTCGGGGATGCAGAACGGGCGTTCTTTTGTTTCGGAGACGGATCGTGGGGTTTGGGGGGGTGCGGTAAACTCGGTTTACTCGTGGGACCGTACAATTCCAAATTACGAGGAGGGGGTGCCGGTTTGAACGACCGATTCTCGTAAATGGGATGACCGGAAGCATGCAAGGAAGCGGTAGAATTGTAGATTCCGTTTTGCATGGTGTTCAGGGGGCTATAATCGGTGATTTCGGGAGGTATGACGGGCTTGGCAACTACTTCGATCTTCTCTCCGTTTAATTCAGAGGGATGTACGATAACGAGCCTTTGTTTGCTGTTGGAATTTTGCTTTTGACTGTCCTGTTTCGGAGCGTCCACGAAGTCTTTGGTAATGAACTCTTTGTTCGACGAGTTCATACGCAGGAATTTCTTCAATGAGAACCGTTGTTTTGCCTTTTCTTTCTTTTTGTCGTCCATTTTAGCCGATGTCAGGTTATCGGATGACAAGGAAATTGTTCTTCTTGGACCCACATCCGGTGGAGAAACATATCTCGCTAACTGGGGCTCATTACAATCGCCGTTGCCGATCTCGTTGTAAATGGAAGAATTATATATTTCTGTGCGATCTTTATGAGAATCGTCTGGATACGGTGCGATCGTCTTTTTCGAATAAATATTGCTCTCTTCAGTTGGTGGAGGCATCGGCGCCCTCCGTTTGTTTGTCGTTCTTCCATAATCCGATCCCGTGGAGTCCTGTTTGCTGAGTTTCGATTTTTGGAGTTCGGATACAACTTTGGGATGTTCTGCTACTATTTTAGTTGTAATTGGGTTTGCAGAGGGAAGCGGAGGCTCGACGGGACTTTTAGGTGGTTCTACAGAAAACGTCGTAAGAATATTTTGATGGCCGACATGTTGATTGGTGGCCATCACTGGTTTTCGAATAAGCACAGTGGCGGGTTTACCGGGAGGTTTGGGTTTCTCGGATCCTGGCCCGTGTAGAAACGAAGATCGAGTCTCAAAAGGGGGTGGTGTGGATGGTAAAGCTGGGACGTCGTTGTTTCCGTCAGGATCGGCATGACCGTCAGGTTCTCCGGCCAATTCCCGACTCCCCGGTTCTTTAATGTTTTCAAGAGATCGAGTCGTACTTAATTTTGTGTATTTCTTAGACATTTCTTCGTCTTTTAAACTCTCGGTGAGTGAATTATTTGTGTCACTTGCGGAAACGTCTTCGTAATTGTCAGTGTCAGTTGTTGTCGAATCCGCTTTGTTCGATTCTTCAGAGTCGGAATGTTTTTCAATGCCGCTGTCGTTTTCAACATTATCTTCGTTCTTTGATAAATCTTTCGAGTCTATAATATTTGTCACAGTTGGTGTCGTCAAATTCTCCTTGCTGCTTCTCAGTTTCAAATTTTTCGACGTGAAGAGCTCCAGCTTGGCAGTGGACCTCTTTATTACGGGGGCTCTTGTCAATAACACTTTTCTTTCGCAGGCGTTAATCTTGGGCTTTGATTCGATAGGTTTTCCGGACTGTTCAACATTATTGTTTTCGTTAGTTTTTATAACAGCACTGGTAGCACTTAAATTTTTATCGATAATTATAGGGGTTATAGCCGGTGAATTTTCTGGAGATTTTGTTTCGGGAACATTTTCTGTTAGCTTACAATCCATGATTGAAATCCGATTGCCCCCTTTCTCCAAAGTTTCCGAAATCTCTTCCAGAAGTGATTTTTCAGTCTCATCTTTTTGTACTTCCTCCTTATCATTATTGTAGGAAGTTAATATTACATTTTTCTTGTGTTCTTGGACGGTATCTTTCGTAGTTTTTGCCACTGGGATTTGTGATACAGTTTTCGTGTATTTCCTGGTCGGCGTGGAATTATCCTCCCCGAAAGGGGTAACCGATACAAGTAGCGTTTGTTTCTTACCCGTTGAATCGACTTGAGGGGTTCCTAATTTCAAACTGGCGAAACTTTTTTTAGTATCAGGAGGAGAATCGTTCAACAAGTTGGCATTAATTGTGTTAAAATCGGTATTAGCCTTTGTTATTCTCTGTAACTCTTTCTCTTCTTCCCCGTCCGCTTCGTACTCGTTATCTTCCGAGGTGTCTTCACTGCTCATAAAATCATCATCGTTATCAGACCAGTCTTCACCCCCGTAACCGATAACTTTCGATACTTCCGCGGTGAAAGACACCGTACGTTTGGTTTTACTGATTTTTGCAGCTTTTTTTATGATACTCGCGATTACTTTTTCCGATTTCAACGCGATCGGTTTCAACATGATTTTTTCTACGTGTTCGTCTTTCGATTTAAAACAGTTGGAACATAACTCCTTTTTCCATGCATTTTGAACAAAATTCTGACATATCGCCGACATCTCTCAGATTACCTGAAAAGAAATATCATAACTCTTAAATTCCCTGCATATTTAATTAAAATAGTAATTCGCCAATGGCTCTTAGTGAAATACTATATTGACTAACTTAAGAATAGTAGCAAACAAAGACCTTCCAGAAGTTTCACAATGTTCTTCTTTATTTACTCATTTCGCCTTGCTATCATTCTAAAGCAAAATGTACAAAGATCATTGTGAAATTTCCTAAAATATATTTGTTGTATCGCCCTGTACGTATTTAAATTTTGCAAATATAAATTCGCCAAATGTTGTCCGCTGTAGTGAGCAGAATGTAATCTAAAACACGTTTTCCACATCACAAGTTTATCTACTGTAACTGTGTGCTAATACTGGATCAGTTACATTATTTTGTATGCATTGCGGTGTCTGATTCTGCCTGTGATACAATGAATTACGTGTAGGTTAAATACAAAAGGAATACGAATCGATTGACCTCTTGTAATACTTATGCAGTTGCCTAATAAAACTATTTCGTTTGGGCGAAACACAACACGGAATTCGATGGAAATATAAAAGGAAGGTCCCTGAAAGTAGACAGGTGTGTGGGCCTGATTGACTAATACCCAAGAGTTGTTTTACTCTTTTAAATTACCTAAATGTTATAAAAATTAATGTAAAGCAATGAGCCAAAGAAATATTATGTAACGACAAGATAAATACACCTTTCTTTCGTTTAAAAAAAATATTAATTTTCTTATTATTCCTTCTCTAACACAGACGTTGAAGGTAAGAATTTCGCTTTATTGAGGTCGTTTGGAACACTTGACCAGTTAAGAAAGTCTAGCGAACTCTACTCTAACAATATGGAGTTATTTCTTATGCTATTGAATAGGATTATTTATTTACTTTTACAGTTATGCAATCCAAAGAGGTAAACATATAATGGACACAAAAATATCTAAGAAGTTTAAATTTTTCAACACCTTTTGTACTTTTTTGACTGGCTTAAGTTTGTGAAACAAAGTAAAAAAACACAAAGTTCTCGTAAAATCAAATGGCAAAGATAAACCACCCACTTTTGGTACCCACCATAAAATATGTTTTGTGTTTTGATTAAAATTGAAATTCATTACTAAAACTCATTACAACATTTAACGACAGGCGTTATTTTTTTCGTTAAATTACACCTGACGATATCTATAATTTTCAATTGCTGTGTTCGTTTGACGCTATTTTTCACCTGCCTATACCATTCGAATCCTAATCTTTGTAGAAATATGTAATGTGATCGAGAAACCAATTGCACAACAAACGTTCGCAAAGTTTACCATTGTTGCACTTTACGATCGGCTATAGGTAGGTATACATGTATTTATGTGTGGATTTAAAACACTTATTTTGCACACTTTCACACCTTTCGTACATTGCATGCTTACATACATCCATACACATATAAAAGATACGAAACCTACTTAATACGTATGTTCATGTAGATATGCATAAATATACATGCACACAATACCACACGTAAATGTATCGGCAATAAATGATAATAATTAAACCTATTTTTCACAATGGAAAAAGGGGGGCACCAGGTAATAAGTACAATATGTCAAAGACATTTTAATACACGCATAAAAAATCAATCCAATCTACCATATACGTAATATGTTGAATATATGTAATGCGAATACTAATGAATTTTATTTATGATCGGTAATATTATAGCTATATATATGTTAGGCCCGAAAACCGAAAACGCTCAGTAGCCGGAAAAAACGGCCACATCGCGTTCTGACTGCCTTCGAACGCACAGAACGCGTTTTGGCTGTTTTTAAACGCTCGCAACGCGTTCTGGTAACTGTTACAGCCGGAACGCGTTTTGTCAATTGTTGAAGCTCACAACGCGTTCTTAATGTTCGACTTGTATTATTTGCCGCTTTCTGCCTGCGTACAATGAGATTTATATTGTAGCTACTTATAAAACAAATGAATTTCAATCCATTTTTCAGTTTTTAGGAAACAATTCACTGAAAAACAATTATAAGAAATTTAATATTGTTGAAATGATTCGGCGAGAAAAACCGAACCCATGTTTCGTATCCAATTATAGTTGTCAATAATTAAATTGTTTCCTAAAAACTGAAAAATGGATTGAAATTCATTTGTTTTATAAGTACAATATAAATCTCATTGTAGATACGCAGGTAGAAAGCGGCAAATAATACAAGCCGAACATTAAGAACGCGTTGTGAGCTTCAACAATTGACAAAACGCGTTCCGGCTGTTTAACAGTTACCAGAACGCATTGCAAGCGTTTAAAAACAGCCAAAACGCGTTCTGTGCGTTCGAAGGCAGCCAGAACGCGATGTGGCCGTTTTTTCCGGCCACTGAGCGTTTTCGGTCTTCGGGCCTAACATATATAAAATTGGAAGTTTCAAAAAAAAAACTTAACCCAGTACTTATAAATTTTGTCCACTTGGGGTCCCGTACTATGGGAAAGTTATTTTACTTTTCTATTATATTAAACTAGAGTTAGAGCCGTGTAACCACTCGTCCCGCATCCTTTTTTAATGAACTTTAATTTGATATGCATATGGTACATGTGGGGTTATAATAGAAACAACCACTAATAAATTAAAAAGTACTTCCAAATTTTGCAAAAAAATAAAAACTTTTTGAAGTAGCAGGTACTTAGACACAGATTAGTAAACAAAATTATCATTTTGCAAATGTATAGACGGAAATAAAATATACGAAAGAATGCACCGCCGAGAGGGATAGTGAGTGCTTCGTCCTTGCCATTGTTTTTATTACCTGCAATACTTAGTGTTAGCTGCGGTTAAAGTGAAGGTATAATTTTATTAATGCGAATAATAAATAACTTCAAGTATTTCATTACATACATCGACCATAAACTGGTATTAAACATGTACCATTTAGAGCAATATGCACAATAAAGGATTTCGTTGTACGACCAGCCTTGGAAACCAGTTCAGATAGAGAGTACACTCAAAACGATTTTTATGTCACATACCTTATTATAATGGAAATTCCGATAATAAGACATGACATAAAGTAATATTTTAGTATAGCAATAATTTATCTGAATGCCTATTCGATAGTCCTTACAGTTAGTTTAACTCCTTGTTACATTGGCTCAGGAACTAGTTGATAGTGGAAACAGTGGTGGCATTTAATGGGAAAGATGTTGGTAGAACCATTCTTCTAACGAATTGTGGTTTTTTAAATAACATTTAATAGCTTTTTCTATGTTTGTTTTACGAAAATATGTATTTAAAAGAAATTAACATCACATGTACCTCTATCTTAATAAATGTCACACAAATCGTAACTCAAACTATTTCAAAATGAACACGTACTTTTATTATGTACTAACTTATTGAAATCGTTTACTGCAAAGGTATAAAGAAGAAGTCGAAAGCATATTTGACTCATCACGACGACCTATATCTGACATTTAAGAAGATAACCTTGGTTTCACATGAAGATTACGATAGCGAGTATTTAATGTGTTAGAATGTTAAGATTTTACTTTTTCTTTGCAATTTTATGCGGTCAATTACGGTCACACACCACTAAGTATTTTCAACTTATAAACTATAAACTGGACTAGACTATTCAGTCAAAAACTCTAACAAATCAATTGTATTGACCGTAATTAGGCATTTAGAAAATGTCACACAAAGAAAAAGGAAAATGTTACAGTCATTTAAATTTTTCGCAGTTATTACAAAGTATGTCGAACACCTGTGTTTGTCTAAACTTGTTGCACTTTTTTTTATCTCGTAAAAAGTATGTACACAACGTTTCTGTTTTGTTTGCCCATGCAAAGTTACATTTTAGATAACGTGGGGACATAATAATATGGAAAATTAGAAACAAACGTTTAATTATTCATTATACATTAACGAAACAGCCAATAGAGCATCAGTTCAAAGACCTCCACAGCAATAAGTCATATTTCGTAACAAAATTTATGTATGTTCTACAACCTAACGTCACTGCATATTCATGTACCTATATGTACAGTTATAATATAGAAAATTAATTCTCGATATCGATGATAATTCCACATCTGGCAGATGTTGTATCTATTGCTACGTCACGATTTCGACGATTGCGACCATTTGAGCGAAAGTAATTCTTATAAACGAGATGTATTACAGATGAATCACGATGCTAATTGGGCAATTTTTTTTGCCACGTAATCTAACGGGGTCTCTTATTTATATGTACGAGTAGGTGTAAGGAATAAAAATGTACAAGACATTAACATCATTGGCGGTAGAGGTCCAGATTACGCATTTGGAAAGATACAGCTTTGCTTACCTTGTAGATATCCAAAATTCATGTTCGCTCTAGAACTGAAACCGATATCTTACCTGTAACAAAGAAAAATATCGTTAATTATTATAATTTTACATGATCATTAAGTCGTTCGTGCATGCGTGCTGTTGGACCATGAAACAGTTCTTCCAGTGAGATAATTCGTTACAACAGTTCTTGTTATAAACGTATGAAAACCATAGAATAAAATAATAAGATCGGTTAGTGTGGAATATAAATTCATGTATCTGTATAGAATTAAGTGAGATCTAGGTAACAGGCCTTGAAAAGTAAAAGCTGCTACTTTTTTTCGTACATGCAATGCACTGATCGGCCGCCCAGTCGATTGTGGAAACTGCAATTTCGCAAACTGCGGAATTTGTTTTGTAAAATCCGAAATGCCAAAGGATTTAATTGTTTTATGTGTATACTTAAAGGTTAATAACTATAACTAACGTATGACAACAAAAACTCTGCCGCCTTCACAGTAATTCCGCAAAAAAATACAGCAATTTTAATTAAAACATTTCAAAAGCACCTTAAACACCTGTTTCTTTTATTTTACGATTATATACAATAATGTTTTACCGTAGGTTTGCTATAGAAACAGTGTAGCTCATAACAGAACATTCTGTACCTAATTGACAATTAAAAATCAGAATTATTAATTAAAAATCGCCAATTTTGGCGCCCGAGTTCGAACTAAACAATTGCAAAGAATTAGACGGGTTTAAACATCTGCATTCTAATGTATTGTTGGTTGCACACAGTAATGACATGTTCTAATTATTAATGTAATGTTTAACATTTAAAGTACGTATACACATAAGCACATGAAAATTAGATTTAAAAATTCACAATTAAAAAATATTCTATAGATTTTGCAATAAATATATTTCTATTAAAAGCCATTACATTATAGATTGAACACGACAGGTTAAAAGAACATTACCCTTTTCAACAAATTCCGAAATATTTCACATGAGCAACATTGGCAAATAACTGCCTATAAACGTGTATGTGTTAAAGAGCCATTAAAATTCAAATCGGGATTGCAACTAACGCTATTAGCCTTGTTTCGTATAAGTATCTGTTTGAAAGCTTGTATTTTACTTGCCATTTATGTATCTTCCAACAGATAGACATCTTAATAGATAAAATTAATAATTCGATTGGAATTCTAAACAGGAGTTACCTAAACTTTAAATGACGAATTGAATGTTACATTTTATTGACTATTTGGCTTGTTCGATTTCTCCACATCTTCCACACATTAAGAATTACATACTTAATAACAATTTAATTAAAAAACTATTAATTCAAATCACAAGAACAGGAATCAAGGCAGAATTATAAGGGTGAAATGTTTAATGCTTGCCACCAAGTCCTTCGATAGTCTTCTAGACAAGTAAATGTGAAGTATTTCTCAATATTTTTAGTTACGAAGTAATAACAGTTATTCGAAGAAGAATTGATACGGATATTATACACAATATATATAAATATGTACAAGGACGAGGGACATGCATGCTTATAGAATATGAAACTTTATTTTTTATTTACTTATATGCATTTCAAATACACGGGTTTTAATGTCACATTCCACAGATAATGCCTGTATTGCGTCCCGTTGACGTTCCTTATGTAAATTATCAATGAAGGTGTGGTTACAAAAAAATAATATATTTCTAGATAAAGTAACATGTGTTTTTCTGCGAAAGTCGGTATAAAATGTTGTACTTTTAATTTAATGATTTACTAACTTACGCTGAATGTAGGTAAACTATGAATGTTTGTGCTTATTTTTCGGCTGTGCATTTCATAAAATAGAATGGAAAATGAATTTACCATTACTGAACAAAATTGTATTACGTCACTCTTCCTTATTATACCTAGAGCTGTGCTTAATTCAATTCAACGGTGTTACCGAATCGAGATTACTTCCTTTGATTTCAACTGTACAAAAGCGAATTCTTTCTTTCTTACAATTAGTAGTAGGAGTCAGCCAAGCAGAAATTTTAGGGCAAACATTTGAAATATTCGACTTGAGAAACATCAACTGCAAATTTTTCCACAACAAATCTTTATTCAAATACGTTCTTTTATTTTGATAGATAGGCGATAGGTGAAAGTATTTTTTGATAGAATAGTAATAGTAACAATAATGAAAAGAAGTCTATTCTAAAGATAGTTCACCACAAAGCTTCTAACGGAAATAGAAATTTATTTAAGAAATTCTGGTTTTATTTACACTTTCTTCGTGAAAAGATAAACAACGATAGATATACTCCAAATAAGGCTATTTAAACACACGACAAACAGGACATCAGAAAAGATTATCTTGCCCTGTACCATAATGCCATGATATACAAAGATAACAGTGGCGTAGCCATGGTAGAATAAAGTAATAAATAAATAGAATTTTTAGAAGCACACTAAACGCATTTTAATTGACCAAAATAGATTCTATGTACATTATTTTATGACAAAATAATTAATATTAGTGCCTAAAGACTAAAGCGAAAATATGCACACAATAAGTGTATTTAAAGTCGTTCCTGTGAACACAATAATGAATGTGAACAAAAATTGCATTGTCCGCTGTATATATGCATATCACACTTTTACTATTCATTTAAAACATAGTAAACAATAAGATAAAGTAAAAGTGTTAATTAGAAAAATATGAATTTATAATTAAGCGATTATAATATTATAATAGCTATGGGCTACGAACTTTTTGTCTGTTATTATAACTTCACTTTCTTTTTAATGTAACTGTGGGATTCTAAAGCTCTAAATAGTTTTGAATATAATAAAAAAGAGAGAGCTTTTAATCTTATTGGTTAGATAAAATACAAAATCGTGTTCTTGAGATAGAATTAGGCAAGGTACATCGCATTAACAAAAAAAAAACATACACCTGAGTCTCATTTTCGCTTAAACGCTTGGTCTATATAAGAATGTGACCTTAATTTCAACACCAATAGCGTCAGTCAATCTTATTTGAAAGAAAAAAGTGCAATTAACTGTAACCTTCGAATATAGTACATCCAGACACACACGCATATTTGTAGCTTGGTGTTTTCAAAACTAAATTTGTTTCTAATTAGATGATAATAAAAAAAAGATTCACAAAATCCACCTTAACCTTGGAGCAAAACAATGGGAAAAAGATACAAGTGCTATTGTATTTGTTCCACATGAACTAGAAGATATTCGTTTTTCACACATGTTTTGTTATTTCGTATAAACGCTTAACAATGGGTTGCATTAGAAGAACTTGAACAGTTCGAACTTCATTTCAAACTTTAACGAAAGCGCTTGACTAATTTTATAATTATAAAAAGACGCATCCTGATAAACTAAACGAAAACATGTAGTAAAGGACAATCTTTGTAGTTGGAAAACAACTATCAAAACAAATGATTACTGATAATAGTAATGCCCATCAGAATTTCCACTTTTATTCTCGTTGGCGGATTGTTCCAGATGGCAATCAAACTGCTGTAGCAGTCGCCCTCGTCGCCTAGGCAAAATTGACTTGTACAGTCGCTATTTTAATTTTCAGTTACACAAATTGTCCATTATATCTGTAATTAAGCGTATACGAACCGTTGGCCTTTGATTATCATTGAGTAATGACGGTTATTACAACCAGATTGCCAGTACAACACCCGGAAGATAGGATCGTTGAACATCAGGAAGATGTCGTACTAAACGGTGCATATTGTGCAGTTATTATCTCCTACATAAATATATTAAATAAAAAAGATACCATAGGGATATTGTTCCGGAAAGAGAGTTCTGTCTCTCCGATATTAGTTAATTTTAGATTATTTCGTTAATGATTAAGAGAAACTATAACTCATTCTGTACAACAAGTCACTTCTTTCCGTTGTCCCATTGTCCGATTTCTACGTTGTAACTGTTGCATCTTTTTCCTTTTTGTAAAAAAATCCGAAAAATATCTACAACTAATGCATCTGCATGGCAAAACTGCTGACGACCGACCTCCTTTCAGTATTTCTTTGCAAAATTTCTCTTTACAAACGTCCACGGTTCGTTAAACAAACGAGAAAAACGAATTACTATTTTAGCATACAACAACAACCAAGCAAAACACTATCCTGTTCGTAACAGTGGCATACTTTTTGCATTTTATTTATTGTACATATTAGACGTATGCTACTATAATTTTTATACGTAACAACTCCGCAATTTTAGTTTTATAGTAAGCAAACCTGAATTGCTACCGGAAAAGTTTCACTAATATTATTATGGCAGTCTCTAGTGTAAAGTTTTGTTACTTGTATCTAAGTATGTATGTGTATACATGCATTCCTACAGGAGAAATTAGTGTTCAAATCGATCTCAACTAAACGCAACGTTAATACAAAGACAATTGACCGTAGCGAAAGTACAACAAGACACAAATAATTGCAAAATCGCGATATAGATGTCTTTAGATACGCCAATTAATCGTACATTAATCCGTAACTATAATAGATCGGTGCGATTATTTTCAAAAACATAACGAATTATGTAACTAAATACTACATAAGTCCAAACTGTTGCTAGTTCAGTCACAATATACATTTAATCAAGGAAATAAACCTAGATATCCATAATTTTCTAAAAATGCGATAATAAGTCCTTAAACAGAAACATATATTCCAAAAATTTTCTGGATGAGGTACAACTGAATTATGTTATTCCATTCAAGATAGAAACAAGTACAGTAGAATCCGCTTATAATGACATCGAAGGGAAATAACAAACACATCATACTAAGCGAGCGTCATACAAAGCATAATGTTAGAAAATAAACAACTTTCTGTTTTGGTTAGATATTTAGTTTAATAGATAAAAAACTACAAATTGTGTGTATTTATTGATGAATTGTGATATGAATATGCATAAGAAGGGTCAGAAAAATGAGCGAAAATGTTATTATTAATCATTAGGGTCACTACAGCCGGATATGATTGCTTGAGAATCACTCATAATAAACGATATGTCATTTTAAACGGAGTCGTTATATCCAAACTTTCCTATAGAGAATTTAATATGAAAACCAAACTTAACACTGCAATTACTTCATATTAAGCGGTTGGTTAATACAAGCGGAGTCATAATAAACGAATTCCACTGTAATAAAACTATTAACTGAAGTCAATGTAGAATATAATTTTTCGAAAGGTAACCAATTTAAACTCATTTTAAACTTAAGAAATTTTCTATATTCTAGTAAATAACAACAGATCAAAACAGATCAACAATTACGTAAACTGGTTGTGATGCTAAAATGACAACATACCGCAACGTCTTTTGCTTTTGTGTAGGATTTACCTAGACATCTAGAGCACAGAAGTCACTTGTTTGTATCATGTGCGTATAAGTATGGCCATCGTGTCGTATGTCGAATGTTTCTGTAGCTGCGATTGGCGAAACGGAAAAAATTGTATCAAGTGCACGTAAAGTTTTTCATTACACAGTACAGTTTGTAGTAGTTCGGACATGCATACACATTACAAGCTAATTAATAAACCGCGGCGTGTCTGGTTTACCTCTCGGTGATCCAGTTACCCGAGACAGCCAACAGTTCGAATGACCGCTGACAAAAGCCGAATTAATCGAGGGTGACAGTCAATTCTACGAAAAAACCTTCTGTAGATTCCATTTTGTTAACTCTAAAACAATATCTGGTGGAATAATATCGAGTAATTCTAAAAATAATAGACGTTTTCTAGCGAAACGAATCGTTTTCTACTTGTACGTACATTTGGATTGTTCAAAAATCCCTTTATCACTTAAAAAATTACCTTCTGAATTATTTCACACCTTCACCAATGCTTTCTAATGGAATTACCATTGTAATGGCTCGTTTAGATTCGTTAATTACAACGCGCAGTTGAGTTAAACGCATATTGGCATCGGAGACTACAACGTTGCGTCAAGCGCGAAACCCGACGCATTCATATTTCGTATCGTCGAAAATTGCTTAAAATCAACAGTGAAACCGGACATTTTCGAACTTCAGTTAATTCCCTGTTAATACCAAGAAGACCTACAACACTTTATATATATGTATATATACAGGGCGTTCATAACTAAAGCTACTATTAGCAACAATTTAATCGAAATTTAGTCGAAAATTGCTTAAAATCAACTGTGAAACCGGACTTTTCCAAATTTTAGTTAATTTCCTGTTAATACCAAAAAGACCTACAACACTTTATATATATACATACAGGGCGTTCATAATTAAAGCTACTTTTACCAACAATTTAATTGTTTTGTGCATCTAATAAATAAATTTGCTGTTTTGGGATATTTTTTGCAGTTAATTTATTTTTCTTGTTTGCATCACTCTGTATATAATGCATTACAATAAACAATTCTCAACTCCAGTTGAACTTTACAAAAACCGCACGCTTTTCACAACTAATATAAATGCCACACAAATAGCTGCAGCAAATCGACTTATTTGAGCACGTACAAGAGCCTGTTAAGTTATCCGTTACTTAACAGTAACCATGAAGGAACAGCAACAACGAATGCGATTTAAAACGTTTTGTATTGTCCCAGATAATCTCTTGATAAAATAAAGAACTCTAACTGTAATCTATATTGTCATAATTTTGGTTGATCTCTTGAAACAAGTGAATACAAGGAATATCTTTGATATATGTGCATATATATGTATGTAAGTGTTAGGCAAAAGGAAAAAGAAAGCGCCTGTTTAGAGAGATTTCTCGGTCACATTCTTCGCTGTTTAGCATCCATCATTAAAAAATATCAGTCACTCGAGACGGCAGTTTTACCATAAAATTAATGTAAAGAGTTAAATGTGTCAATTCAATTTTTCTTTTCTACTATGTACGTATTTCTAATCTATTTAACACACATTCCTATATTAGATAGGTAGACCTAGTACTATAAAGAAGAAAAAGTACAAAACAATTTACAGTATTAACAACAGATAAAAATTTACGCCAAACGTTTAAAATAGGAAAATAAAAACTGAGAAAAGTTCTTAATACTGGTACATTTTCATGACTAAAATTGACACACGAAAATCCGCTTCAATATTAAAAATGTTTAGATACATCTTACTTAATTTGGGTAGACCAGTGGTAATTTAGACTAAATCGGTATACGCCTACTGTTATCATGGTCAAAGCATTTTACGAAAGAAAAATGACGTCAAATAAAGTCCAGAAATAATTCGCTGCAATCATTTGACCTCGGAAAATCTACATAATTAAATAAATGCACATTTTGACATTAAGAGATAACTAACAACGTATCTGTTGGTGAAATAGTTTTAGCATTAAAATTCACAATTTCATACAAAATTCCAAATTTTTCTCATTTTCTATCTTCAATGAAAATACACAGGCAATAAATAAACGATTTCTTCATAAAAGTCTAGCAAAGCCATTGATCATACCCAATAAATGTATGTATATAGTAGATTATAACTTTTAAGGCAAATAAATTATTATGTATTGATTTCTCGTAATGCTGATGAATGAAAGATACAAAAAGATAAGGGAAATGTAAACAATAACATGTTTACAAAGTTGATAAGTACATGTTCATTCTGAATTATGCATTATTATTAAACAGAACACATCACAAAACAAGTAGGCTTTAATATCTTCATCACTTGTCTCTACATCCTCTATTTCCATGGTGGTATGAAAGTAAGTAATTCGATCATGCAAAGGCAACTAGCGGCACACAAATTTTGATATTAACATTAGAAGCCGTACAAATAGATACGGGGAAAAAAACTTTTACTAGAGTATAAATTAAAACTGTTAGTAGTAATAGGAAGGCATTAAAGAAAACCTGTTCAAGGAGATACCAAGAAAAGAGCTTTTAGCCGGAAGCTGAAGCCACAAATGGTGTAACCTCCAATAACCGGGTTCCTTTCTTTCACACATACGTATAATCATTCACACACATGCCTATACAATACACCCGTACAAAAGAGGACACATTTCACCTTTGGGCGTAATTTTGTTTTAAAGTTATCGAGCACCTACAAAAAAAAACCAATTTCCTGCCCAAACAAAACAACAACTAAACAAAACAAAGTCAAGTGATTGTCTAAAGTGAAATACTTTTATAGGGACTCCCAGTTTGTAGTGTCCTTTGTCATATAAAGGTCAAACATTATCATTTTGGCTCGTTTTACAGTACAATAAACCTGTACCTATAATAATTGTATAATAATAATTGAAAATTTTCATAATTAAAGATCACTGATAACAATGAAAAACAGAGTTCCACGATAAGTGTAGCTTTGCCTTTGTGTTGTTACAACTGTATAAGAAAAGGCTTAGAACATCTCCGAGTAGAGTCATTACTACAAATCCTTTTATATCTATTTTCCACATTACTTTTTATTAAAGATATATCTTCCTTTACTCTAACAAAATATACGTAGTTTAAAAAATTTCTTTATAGGAAACTTTTGATACAATTCCTATAGATTTTGTTAAACATGCGCTGTACTACGTATTTGGAACTTTGCGGTCTATTTATGTATGGTGAAGTTAATTTTACATAACATTCTTGTACCAGGAACCTATTTATTCAGTTTGGTTGCCAAAATCGTCCTTGTTCGCTCTGAATAGGTCACACTACACTATTTTTGGAGCGAATAATGTTAAAATAAATACCAGAGCTTCGTGCGATTATGTCCCAAATTAATTTAATGGATTATACATACGTTTACCATGAGTAGTTCTTAATTATCCCAAACATTTATTACACTCAATTAAATTTACAAAAACAAGCGAAACAACTATCCAGCTTGTTAGATAATAAAATAAACGTAAAATAAAACAATTGTATAGGTAATATTGATACAAGAAATTTTTTCTAAAATACTTATGTAGTTTTACGATAAACTAATTAAAAGAATTTCATGTGTTGCAAGTAATTTTACACCTTTGTAAACAATGGTCATCAAATTTCCGAATAGAAAAAAAACAATTAGGTGTTACGTATTATTGACTGACTAATTAAAAACAGATTATGTGACAAAACAATTACTTACAGTTTTTCAACATGATTTCTGTGCATTTAGCAAACAATACTACTAATAAACTTAAAAATTTGCAACATTTTCTTAAATTTTATTTTCTTGCGTACAATGAGTTACAAAGTTTATCAAAACACGATTGCAACATTCGCTAATTCGAGCTGTACTAAATTAATCTGTACTTTTTACCTGCAATCGTTTAATCATTATTTACTGTTGAAAACGAAATTAAAGATTTATCATGTATTATCTCTGTCGTCACAAAGCGGGTGTACGAACTAGGTGTACAGCTACACGTTTACAAAAATAACCAAGATAAAATTTAAAATTGTCTGATGACTTAAAAGTTATTTGTTATTTATTATTATTGTTATAATCGACATTGCACAATAACAATAAAATAAATAACAACACAAAGAATTATGAGATAGTGTCGTAAGTGAAATCGATAACAGACACGAGGTTTTGTGGTTTTTAATAGAATCAGATTATCAAAAAAAAAAAAAGAAACAATAAATATATTTTTGACGACAACTTTCCCCGAAGTATTTGTGAGACCAGATATTTTTTAGTAACAGTTTTATCTGTCATCTCTTGCGCCAGTTTAATAAGTGTATCTATTACTGTAGATAGTTGCATTAAGAAACTAAAAAGGGGAAGTCCCCATCGCCCATCTTCTTCCGGCTCTCTCAAAAACCCAATCGTAAGCAAAGATAACGTTATAAAAAATTCCTTCTAAAAATATAAATCACATATTTAACAAGGGCGTGCGTTCCCCGTATTTTCCAGCAAACATTTACTATCTATAATTAGAATATCCAATTCCCTAAATAGCAGGTAGGTAATTGTACCGGAAACAGTTTCTGCAATAATGTTCCGAAAGCAGATTGAGTCATCAACAACTTATGATGTACATAGGTTGTATTTCTTCAAAGAAAATTGTTTAAAAAAGGATTTTACAGCCGGCAATTGTTACAATAAGGAAAAGGCAGCTTCAATAATACACAGTATGTACACTTTCGACATTTTGTAACATCTTATCAAGGCTAACACATCCTATACGTTTCATAATACCACGATTACACGTGATTAAAACGTTTTTTTATATCCCTCTACGAACGAATGGAAATTACAAACAAATAAAGTGCAATTACTAACAATCGAGCAAATGTGTGATGAATTAAATAATTAGAAACACACATGTGTCTAGATAATAGACAAATAAATATGAGATGGACAATCTGTTACTATTTCATCAACAGATACGTAATAGATTTCTCTCTTTATAAAATCGTTAGGTAAAGTGCGAGCGTGCACATCAAAGAGCACGCTGGGAAGAAGAAAGTATAAAGGTTACCATGTTACATATTCCATTAGCGAAATTGGTAATGGATTGTTTTCTTTGTGTATATGCGTGATTATTATTGTAAGGACTTGATGATGTTGTTGATAATGATGATGATGATGCTGAGAAGAAAGAAAGTTTACTTATTATGTTAGATACAATACTTTCAATTTATATTCGTCCAAACCAATGATACTTGCATTCAAATTCTACGAAGAAATTCTAGATAAAAATGTGCAGACTTTCGATTTTGTTCTGACTGACTATTTTATCAAACGATTACGACATGCTAGGTTTAAAATAATGAAACGATTTCTTTCTCCGAACGCGTATATCTGTTTTTTCCGACTAGAATACATTTAAAAAAAAGGATTGCTTTCACTAATGAGATAATTTTCTAACGAATTACTTAAATGTTAACATATCTAAATTGCTAATGTAACTTTCGCTTCTTTTGTTTTTTTTTTCTCTATTCATCTGTAAGACTGCTACTATAATATCATCTGTTTTGTATCAATCTGCCAAAATAGTACAGAAAATCGCAATCAGTAACTGTATATGTAGGATACCTGCCACTACTAAATAAACACCTTGAGGTGTCAATGTACTGTGCCTTTATAGGTACGAGTTCGAGCAAAAAAAGACAGCAAAATTAATTGTAAGAACAAATATTGACAGTAAAAATCAAATAAAGGTTGTTATGAAATTAGTCAACACGATAGGACGACGCAGTAACTACAGTAATCGATAAAATAAATCATTTTTCAAATGTACTTATATTACTTACAGTTAAGGCTACTTAAAATCGACTGGAAAATGGGAAATTATTTAAAAAAAAATGCTAATGATAAATAAAAAATTTTGAAAGCCTGTAGAATATTTATGGATTATTAATTTAACCTTTAAAATAAGGCAATGGTGTAGGCGAACTAGCAGAAAAACGTTTTTAATTAATTAATGTATTAAAATCTAGCTAACGGAAGTGAAACAAAAATGGATTTGTGTGGTTGTCAAATATACTTATATGGCGAATTCCATTAAATAAAGAATTCACGTCTATTAGATAGAAAGACAGATGTTACTGTGAATGATTCACTTTTACTTACAATCCATCAAACGTTGAAAAACTGTCATGGAATGTTTCTTACTAATCCGCATTCCCCGAACGATTACTTCGATTCACATAAAACATTTACATGCATCTAAGTGCAATTAATTAACAAAACTAACAATACACCACTTTGCGTGAATCACAAATGTACTTTGACCTTTATTCTTTTCACTTACTAATACCTATCAGCAATTGTTTTGAATTAGTGCAAGATCAACGTTTTGTTATCGAATTCTGATTATGAAATCCAACTGTAATAACGGAAATTGAACTGAAACCAAGTTTACATACTTCCTTCAAAGGTGATCTCATTAAAAAACTACAAATTAAGAGTAAAAATTCACAGACTCCATATTCTAGAAACTAAAATACCATCGTCCTATCATTTCAAATCAAAATTTCTTCTTTAATTAACGCGTCTTCATCAAAATTATGTAATTTGGGATACAATAGACAGTTTTTGCACTCACCAGTTTAATACGTAATCGGAAACTGCTTAAATTAGTATACAATATTGCTGAAGAAGCTACAATAAAATGACAAAACGTAATCCAAATTTCAATTGTTTTTTCCTAAATTCAGAAATTAGTACATCATGGACAGTAACTACTTACTACATCATATAACTATTATTACGTATTAAATATTTTACTAATGTTGAGTAGGTACCGAGTAGCGTACCCACATTAACTTTTTCTTTACATTTCGTTTACTGTTATGTTCTAACTGATTTATTAGCGATATAAACCGTTATGTCCTGATCAAGGAGGAGAAAAAAAATCATGTCATTGTAACGTGTCCATTGCATAACTCTATCAGAGATCTGCATCTCTTGCGTTGCGATAAGGAATAGGCATGCAAAAAGTTACGCCTCGCCAGCACTTAACAAACCGTTCACTTATTATGCATCTTTCTGCATAAATACATGCATAAAAGAATAAATTATAATGGTATCCCACTTCTTATTGTCATTATCATTATCGAAGACGGCACGACAATGGGCAACGAGTCGATGTACAGTAACTTTGACTTGGCCGGTAATCAGACCTATTCTCAAATAAAATGGAGCCTATTGTGTCCCAAATTAGATAATTTTGTTACAAATGGGTTGTAGAACTAGCAAGGATCAAAGGACTTGGTACGATTAGTGGAAAATCTAACGTTTAAATAAAAGAAATAGAACTTGTAATGCCTCATGCGGACACCCTGTAGTAAACAATTAAATTTAGACAATAAATCATTACGTAATACGTTTTAATGTCTCTATTTTGTTTATATTTCTTGCTGGGTACCTGGTTACTACAGTCTGAAATCTATTATTTCTTTCTTAGCTGTTAGTCGTTTCACTACATTCGGGATTTTCTTATTTTTATTGTTTCAGGTTGTAACAAAAAGAAAAAAAAGGGAAAAGTTTCATTTTACACATACGTCCTATTTATAACTTTGCGGAGATCGCGTCCCGCCACCGACGACGATGACGACGCCGACGACGACGACAAACATTGCCGTGAGGTTAGACAAAGTTAACGACCTTTTGAACGCGGAATCCCGACTGGAACACGAAAATAAAATCGAATAATTCCAACGTGGGCAGAAAACTAAACTAGAAATCATACTTCTCATTAACTTATTTTCCGTTCGAATTGGTCTAATGACGTCTAAGGACGATGTCTCGATAACAAGTGTTCTTCCATTACATACGCTACAAAATGTCTACACGTACGCAACATAAAAATTGTCCGATATAACAAGGGGCAATTTGCCACTTGACCACAACGTATTTAAAAACTCAACGATATACACGATAATACAAGATTATTAGGTAGACATTTAGTTGATCGCGACTTAAGTACAAGTTCTCTAATTAATCAATTAAATTACGATGCACAACAATGGAGAAAACAAATACAAGTAGATACAAACTGGACCACATCGTAAGAAATTCTGTTTTAACACAATGTAAAGTGAGTCTAATGTAAGGGTAAGATGTTTGGTCACAGTGGTCTCTTTCTAGATCAAACAACACCTAATATACGTGTTCAATTATTAATTATTTATCGTAAAGATTCAGGCCGCAATACACAAGAAAAAAACAAATCAAAAACTTCTATCTACATTCTCAATTATCATCGCTTAAAGTTTAATTTAATTGCGACTTTAGGTGCCCACTTTCTTTAATTTCAAATACAAACACAATACGTATAATAATTAGGAATAAAGACTAGGAAAAAAAAGCAAGCAATTAAACAAATGAGAAAGTAGCGTTGTCGTTTTAATTATTCCAAGTACGAAACGTAATTAACGTGCATCTATGTGTGTAGTATAAAAAAAGCATATACAGCAAAGCTCATTGTGGCGGCTAATTGAGATGATGGGGAGTACGTTGCGCTTCAGTTTGTACGATAATGGGAAAATGGGAAACAGCACATTTAATCGCTCCAAATCGTAGGGATCGGTCTAATTATTTATTTAATGCATATACAGATTATGGTAAATAGGGATCGTTATCACTTATTATGTATTATTATCTTTCGACCGATTTTAAATATCCTCACATATAGTCGCAACGATCAAAATTGGCCTAGTCTGCAATAAATTATCTGTGAGAATGGACGTATCTTCCATCTTCTTTCTACTTGGGACTGTAGTCACAATAGTAAGCGGTGCAGCGGTTAGAGGTTGGTTAGGTACGCTAAAGACTAGGTCGCCTTTATAACCTGCCTGGTTAGAATTATATCTTTAAACAAACGTCTTTGCTTTCCTAAATTCCTGAGACTTCAACTTTCTTGAAAGTCCGATGTTCAAATTCTGCTTTCCACACCTCTCTCTCTCTCTCTGTTACACATCAATTGGTGTAACGTTATTCTCTTTTGTTTATTAGAGCCCGCTGCAATTCCTATCTGGCATCTCTTTTCTATGTTTATGATATACATACAGCGTTTGTCGTTCTGTCAGCAACCGCTCTGGTCTAGTTAGTAAGTTGAAAGAAGAAAATAAATGCGACAGTTTTATTGCTAACTATGCCAATTTTGAACGACTCAACTATACTAATGTAATCCAGTGTAAAATTAATTAATAATTCTAATAATTCGTTCACCCAATTTTTTGGCTAGTCTCCTAACTTTTTCGATTTAACGAATTGCATTACAAGTAGACTTCCTACCTGACGCTTACTGACCGATAAACGCAAACTGGTGTTTGTCGCCGGACGGGATGATGAGAGAAGACAAGTTCTCGTAATCACCATTAACCCAGAGAGAAGCTATGCCGATTTAAATGTCTTGTACTTACAAGTCTCTCTTTTACACACTACCGTTGTAATAACGTAACGGAATCCGGCGAGCAACTGACCAACTGGTTTTGAACTTTAAACGATTTGTAAGAGGCGCGCATTTTCAGGGAAACGGTGCCACCAATAATAACA
This sequence comes from Agrilus planipennis, assembly GCF_000699045.2. Classification (NCBI taxonomy): domain Eukaryota; kingdom Metazoa; phylum Arthropoda; class Insecta; order Coleoptera; family Buprestidae; genus Agrilus; species Agrilus planipennis. Next base: position 187,730 of record NW_020438898.1, read on the forward strand.
ATTATCGACAATTCGCGAACAGCATTTCTATTTACTCAATAGTTTTACCAATAATTGTTCTAATTTGGACAATGAATGTTTGGGAGAACAAATACCTAAAGTTTGAACACAAATATATCGGTCCAATAAATGGTAACACAAAAAATATATATTTTACTTGACAAAAACCAAAACAATTTAACAAAATAAACTTTTAAGACTGCTAACGACAAAAACAAATTTAGGTGTTGAATTATTCTATTTATTTACACTACTGTTGATATATCTATATTCACTGCGCTATTTACGAGGGTGGATTGATAAGTTTCCGGCCTAACCAAGAGATGACGCCACTAGGCCTACCTTGAGGTGACATTCTATAGTACCATCCTTGGATAGCTTGTAGCTATAGTTTCAGCCCGATCTCCTNGTCCAATAAATGGTAACACAAAAAATATATATTTTACTTGACAAAAACCAAAACAATTTAACAAAATAAACTTTTAAGACTGCTAACGACAAAAACAAATTTAGGTGTTGAATTATTCTATTTATTTACACTACTGTTGATATATCTATATTCACTGCGCTATTTATTTCACTGCTATCACTGTCAATTTATTTCTCGATTCACTTCTGCAACGGTCAGTTTATTTCTACTTTGCTCGACGATCGTCTCTTCCTTTAAATACTCTTTTGTTTCCTTTCTGGAACCTTCTAGAAACATCCGGATCGTTTTGTTTTTCATTGAACTGTTTAACTGCTTTTCCGGAACGCACACAAACACGCTCGTGCTCGCTACAGTATTCTGGAAACGAGGAATACGGGACATATGGGACGCCTTAGACGATTTGCGGGACTATTTTATTAAATATTGTAATGCGGGATTTGAATTGTCATTACGGGACGGTCCCGCAGAATCCGGGATGGTTAGCCGCCTTAATCTAGGTCTACCTCTACTCTCCTTAACTCCTATTGCTGTCTCTAATATGTCCCTAACTAGACCTTTATGTCTTCTACTTACAGGTATGTACAGGAAATTGTATCCTGTTTACAATTTTAGTTTAAATAGTGTCCCATTTTCATACATCAGCTATCTAATTTTACCGATAATAAAACTAAACAAGCGCGACTCTTAAAGCAATTCATCACTGGGCGGTCTTCAGTAGAAATCTATATGTTAACAAAGCATTAATGTACCTAACAGACGCATGTGTGACAATTAAAACCGTTTCAAACAAGTGGAACTCATTACTAGATAGTTAGAAAGCCGTTAGGATACATTACAGCCATACAACAAATAACTACGAGTATTTAAATTACAAATATCCGTAGAGAATAACTTTCTCACTATAATAAACAATGTAAATGTTACTATTATTAGGTAAAACTACAACCAAAACATTTTAAACAGTAATAGGTACAATATAGATACAGTGTACTGTGGAAGGTTCTTTTTGTAGAGACAATTGGTCGTATGTTGTTGAATCAAAAGTACTTCTCCCCATTGCTTGTTCATTCATTCATATTCATGTACGGAGAGTAGTATTGTTATTTCACAAAACAATTGATAAATGATAACTAACTTGGCGCTTCTTGCTTGTCATAACACAAAAGACGATATTACCATTGAATTACGAATATAGACGACGAATTTTACATGGAAAACAATTCATCGTATTAACTTAAAGCATAAAGTGAAAAAGTCACGATAACAGTCCCCGCCTCATATAAATCATTAATTGATATTAAGCAAAAAAAAAAAGAAATTTATTTCATGTCTTGAATTAAAACGGACCTTTCTCAATAGAGAGATCCTTTGTGTAAGATTTCATGAAACTTTTTATTTTTAGAATTCTGGGCGCCCGCCGTCACAGTCACCATAAAGTACCATGAATCAGTCCAGACGCCGGTGATTCGTTTGAAAGGGTATAATATACTGGCTGGCGTCAAGAACTTGTTAATTAAATTAATCCACCGTCTGCCACGGGCGAGACGGTCTTTTAATAAACAGACACACCACTAAAAGACATTCTACAAAACAAGACTACATTGTCGCGCTCCAACGCAAAGATACATCGTGATTCATGGTCCGACCCTGATCAAACACAATTTATTTATATTTGTACCTACACTTATTTAACTACAAGAGTTTTCAAATATATTTTTTCTTTAAAGTAACCGCAACTTTCAATACTAAATAATGGGAAGTGATATACAGGTTGTACCTATTATAGTAGTCTGACAGAAAAAAAGGAAAGGAAGTTGCGATTCCTTATCTAAACCATTTAAAATAGCTAGCTTTTAACACGAAAAATCACCAAAATTGTAAGAATAAAAAAGCGCACGTGAAATTTCGACCTATTAATCAATTATTCTGTAAATGAGAATAGGTGAAATATATGTAAAAATATGCGTAGAATCTCGTGGTGGCAACAGTTTTCGGGTGCGTCTTGAAATAAAAAAAAATTCATTGTCATAACGATAAAAATACGCAAAAATTGTAATAAAAAAGCGCTCGTGAAATTTCGACCTATTAAACAGTTAATCTGGATGTGAAAAATGGTGAAATATATGTAAAAATTAGCGTAGAATCTTGTGGTGGCAACAGTTTTGGGGTGCGTCTTTAAATAAAAAACATTTGATTGAAATAACGCAAAAAATACCCAAAAATTGTAAGAATAAAAAAGCGCTCGTAAAATTTCGAACTATTAAACTANCCTACAATAACTTTAGTAGTAATTAATTTGTACATATTGTTACACAGATGGCTCTACCAGTACGGGTAGGTGGCTTCCCTTTAAGATAACCTCATTTTTGGTGAAATATATGTAAAAATTAGCGTAGAATCTTGTGGTGGCAACAGTTTTGGGGTGCGTCTTTAAATAAAAAACATTTGATTGAAATAACGCAAAAAATACCCAAAAATTGTAAGAATAAAAAAGCGCTCGTAAAATTTCGAACTATTAAACTATTATTCTGAAAGTGTCAATAGGTGAAATATATGTAAAAATATGCGTAGAATCTCGTGGTGGCAACAGTTTTCGGATACGTCTTGAAATAAAAAAAATTTCATTGACATAACGATAAAAATACGCAAAAATTGTAATAAAAAAGCGCTCGTGAAATTTAGACCTATTAAGTAATTATTCTGTAAGTGAGAATAGGTGAAATATATGTAAAAATATGCGTAGAATCTCGTGGTAGCAACAGTTTTCGGGTGCGTCTTCAAATAAAAAACATTTCATTGAAATAACGTTAAAAATCCATAAAAATCCGTAAAAATTGTAAGAATGGAAAAGCGCACGTGAAATTTCGACCTATTAAACAATTATTCTGAAAGTGTCAATAGGTGAAATATATGTAAAAATATGTGTAAAATCTCGTGGTAGCAACAGTTTTTGCGTAGGTCTTGAAATGAAAAACATTTCATTGAAATAACGCTAAAAATCCGTAAAAATTGTAAGAATAAAAAAGCGCTCGTGAGATTTCGACCTATTAAACAAGTATTCTCAAAGTTATAAAAGGTAAAATATGTGTAAAAATATGCGTAGAATCTTGTGGTGGCAACAGTTTTCGAGTGCGTCTTGATTTATTTTATTGGGCGTTTAACCTAAATCAATATCAGAATTATCTAAAAATTAGGTAACTAATTAGTTTATCACGATTTTACACAGTCATCACGCTTAATGTAAAAAAAAGCGTATCAAATTACTTTGACGTTAAATAAAAGTTCTGATTAAGTAATTGCTTTTGTGCCTTGCAATAAATCAAATTAGCTCGTCAGTTAATTTAATGTGAAGCAAAAAATCGTAGCAAAATATTTTAAAACTTCATTTTTTATAATGTGTTTCTTTTTAGATAGTTATAATGCTGTAAGGTCACCTTTCAAATGATTTTCACATTATTAACTTTCACTCTAATCAATTTCTGTGCAAGTACACTTAATTATAATTGTAACACAACAGGTGTATCAATAAAAAAGAACGGGGAATTAAAGAAAAAAATCACAAACATTATTATCTTTCGATAATAATCAAGAAGGACAAGAGTCTTATGACTCATCAAGAAATCTTCCAATAAATAAATTTAAAAAATATTTATAGAAACTACTAGTTACTTATTAATCTGAAATAATTGAAACTAATTGGAAATTGAGAATAAAATAAAGGTATATTCGTATAACGAAGCATAAACTGCATTCATGCTGTAATAAAAAAACAACAACGCTAATCCAGCCAATGTTTTGATAACACTACGTATAACATTTGTACGTTTAGTATAAAAATTATGAATGAAGTTGTACCTTAATTTTCGCACAAGTTGCGGATATCCATAAACAATATAAGATAGATAAAATAGGGGGTCACTTTTCACATGAAGAAAAACACAACATTCGTTTCGAAGCAAAATAAGCCGGCCGTATTAATTGTAGATAGTAACGCGCTGGGACTACAACCCAACACAAACAACTACTAACTAACAATAAAAACAACTTCGGATGGAACAACTGAACAAGACCGAGTGACTGAAAGAGCGAACCAGCGAACCCACGAAACACATGAATAAACAGTTGAACACTTGACGTCCTAAAAATCCACTTCCAAGGCAATTCTCCAGTCTCGCCAGCAAGTCTCCCTCCCACCCATATGCCTTTCTTTTATTACAGTGGATAACATAGTGGATAAAAAAAGAGTTTTGGTATGCCCTATGTCCGTCCGCGAAACTTTTTACGATTTTATCAAAACCTAATCTTTTTATTACGAGATCGATAAGATCAAGAAATATAAGTCTAGACTTTTCTGAGTTTCTGAGTATTACAGTGGTGATAAAAACTTATTAATTAGTTAGTAAAAAGTTTTAAAAGTTTTACTCGCTAAGCCCAATATGACAAAGTTAGAGAATCTTTATCCATTGCTTTATCAAATAAATATTTCCATTAGACTAAAACATTTCCGATTTTAACATGCAATTCAATTCAACCACCTTATGCTTTAATTTGAATTCAAAAAGATTACCGCTAAATCGGTACAGTACACTTTCATGATACAGTAAATGTAGGTAAGGCAGATTTCTCGACATTGTAAAATGTCAACGTCTATGGATTCTAACCTCATAAATTCTGAATTTATACTTGTGAAAAACAAGAAATTACGCAAAAATAAGACAATAAAACCAAATAATTTGTCACAGGTTTCCCATTTTGAAAACAATACTATCGATTCTATTATAAGGTAAATATGGTTTAAGTACTTTGTAAAAGATTAAACAGAGGTTATGTTTCAGGCGAATTAAATCAGCTAAGCAAGAAATAATCGTTTCAGACTTTTATAAGTCAGTTAAAGCATCTACTCGTGAAGCCTTAAGTCTTCTTATTCCCTTAAAGCCTACAGAAATAGTCTGTTTTGGACTGGGTAAAGTTGGTGAGTGCACTAGTGCTCGTTATCAACTAGCTCTGTTACTGTGTTTGAAAGACTTCTTCGATGTAAAAGCCTGTATATACGACCCTGTTTTTACATCAAATGATGTAGACATACTAAAACATTTTAATTGCTTAGTTTTATCTAACAATTCTGAAGCAAAGTATAGAATCTCATCCTCAGAAAGCTTAACATTATTTTACTTACCCCATTGTCCAAAGCAGCTATCAAATAATTTATTGTGGGCCAATTGGGGCCTAGAGCTTAACTGTTGTATCATTATAGCCAACAGTTTCACTAAAATACTTGAAACAAACCCCAGTAGAATTCTTCAGGGGTCTGCCAATTTCATATCAAAAATTGTACCATATACACTGGAATTGGCTTTGATAAACACGTTTAAATACCAAGACATTTTCAATGACCTATCTCTTCATATTTTTCCAAATACAAAATTATATTTGATTTCTAAAGAATTTTGGGAAGATCGAGACGAACCTAAATATACCGATAACGACATTGAATTTATTACAAAAGAAATGGCTGATTCCCTAAAACTTTAACTAATCAAAGCCCTTTATTCTTCAGAGAAGGGTTTTACAAGAAGAAATGAATTACTCGTCGCCTGCTATGCAAACTCTACGTCGTTTAATGTCTGAAATGCGCCGCAGCAGCTCCCAAAAGAACCCTAAAGATAATTTGGCCCTTCAATATGTCCTCAATCAATACAGAAAATTTAATGTTACTGATCAGCAAACTTGTAAAGCAAAGGACGAGGCCAAATTCTTAGCCGATACTTATCTTTGCTATCTGCAGAGCACCCGTTTGCATAATGAAATTCGAAGTCAATATCATGGAAAGGGCGAAAGAACAGTACAAGAAACAGCCAAAATTGTGGGCTTTAAATTACCCCACGAACCTAAATAACTACTCTTTTAAATTAAATGTAGAATTGTTCTTAGTTTTTTAGTTGATATTACATTTATAACTATTTAGTGTACTGTACAGATATTAAAATAAACATTACAGATACTTTATTCATTATAGTATTATTTGTTTTTAATATAAGGCCACAAAAGCTTTTTAATTTCATTCATTTCACTTATCAATTGCACTTTACCGATTTTTAAAATTCTAATTTAATGGCATCACATAAAGTTTAAAGATGATAATTAAAACTGAATAAGTACCTATGTTATAAAAAAGTATATTTTACGTATTAAACTCTTGTACAATATCTTTATCAAAAGCATTTAACACACATTTCAACTTGAAACATTTAATACACATTTCCCCTTATCAGTAACTGAATTGATAAAAAACAATAAAAAATCACATCACAAAAGACCTTTTGTATTATTACTTACTGTATTCCTTTTCAATTTGCTTAGCTATAGTGTTTAGTTGCATATTGGTGGTACCCTCATAGATGCTACCTATTTTGCAGTCTCTGTAAAACTTTTCCTGGATGAAGTCCTTACTAAAACCCACCCCGCCCATCCAGTCTATACATTTTATTGTGGTCATTTGTGCCACTTCGGCCGCGAAATACTTTGCCATGGACGCCTGTTTAAGAAAGGGCTGACCAGATTCGACCAATCTAGCTGCATTGTAGGTAAGAAGACGAGCGCATTCAATTTGAGTCGCCACTTGGGCTATTTGATGTTGCATAGACTATAAATTAAAAAAAAAATAACGTCAATAAACAGTTTCTGAAGTAAAGTATAAGAAAAAAAAATGTCTCTTTTTGATGTTATACTTCTTTAAAACGGCGTTGACAGTAAAGTGTTGGCATGCAACGGATGTTGAGCGCGCACACATAACAAAAATTCAATAGTATGAAGTTAGCAGTATGGCTATAAGTTAGTGAACACTTTTTTACGCCAAAGAAGTATAACTTCTGAAAGGACTACTTGGGCCTTAAGTTAAGACGGACCTGGAAACTAAAGATCGATTTTCCAAACTGAGACCGCTCCAGGGTGTACGGCAGGGTGGCGTCAAAACACCCTTGAGCTATCCCCAGCATTTGGGCTGCAATTCCTACTCGTCCTTCGTTTAAAAATCCTGCTGCAATTCTATAGCCTTTCCCAACTTCCCCCAGGATCGATTTTTCAGGAACTCTGACGTTATCAAAGTTCACTACACAAGTGCCTGAGGCACAGAGGCCTAATTTGCTCTCTTTCTTCCCTATTGTAAGGCCAGGAGTGTCCCTTTCGACTATGAAACACGTTATCCCTTTGTAGCCCTTTATAAAATAAAATTTACTCCTTAACCTTTACAGATAGATTTATTCATAAAAAATAAAGCTTACTGCTGCAGGATTGACGTTTGCCATGACCAGAAATATTCCTGCAATGTCTGAATTTGAGATCCACATTTTTGTGCCGTTTATGATGTAGTCTGAACCATCCTTCTTTGCAATAGTTTTTAATGCAAAAGCATCTGAACCCGATGTTGGCTCAGTTAAACAAAAACTACTGGCCTAAACAATAAAATTAATTATTAATTCGCAGTAAAAACAACAAATAATTTTTATACTGTATGAAAGAAATTGATTAATTAATTACAAAGACAAAACTGTTTCTTTTTCGTACCGTGTTCGTTGCAAGTTTTGGTAAATATTTATTTCTTTGTTCTTCAGTTCCCAATTTCGTGATAACACTATTTACCAAAGTGTTCTGAATATCCACCAAAATAGCAACAGAAGGGTCGACTTTAGAAATTTCTTCCACTGCCAAAATACTTGTCATGAAGTTACAGCCTGATCCACCAAACTTTTCAGATATTTCTATGCCCATTATCTATACAATTAACATAAATAAATACTAATCAGTAAAACAGTAATCAACGTATTAACAACTTACTTACTTATTTTAAGAAGTATAATACTACTTTTTAAATACAAAAACTAAATTTTAGAATATTTACTAGTACTTTATTCCCCAGTAACAAAGTGCCATTCTACTATTACTCCTTCAGGAATGATTTTAATTTATATTAGTTCTTCCCTCTGCCCTTGGCCATTTTTATTACTCCCCTATGACGTAGTGTCGGCCATCATTTTTCTAATTGTTGCAGTTGTCGGCCATCATTCTTTTCTAATTGTTGCAGTTGTCGGCCATCATTCTTTTCAATTGTTGTCGTATTGTTACTGATGTCGGCCATCATGGTTTTTTAGGTATGCAACACATCGTACACTTCAGCATGAGATTGTTGACTAACTTTCTTTTACGTAATACTATTTTGCCCTGTGCTGACAGCACTTATTTTTTTACAATATATGTTGTTTTTTTAGAATTAATAAGCAATGTTGAATGGCATTGATATTACTGAATCATGTAAATTATTACTTTATTAACTATAATTATTCTTTAAGTAAATACTGTTTTATAAAATGAAATCTTACTCCATTCTGAAACAACATATCCAGTACAGACTGCTGTATCTGCCCCTCTTTTTCCATTTTTCTCACATATGGTCCAATTTGCTCCACTGCAAGCTTTTTCACTAGAAAAATCATTACAAATTATTTTATAAATGCATGTCTTGACTGTTATCTACTAAAAATGATGTTATTAAGGCTTACCAGTTTCTTTCATCACCAGCTCATCTTCAGACAATTCTGTCAAGGGTCTGGGTCCTGGCACAATATTTTCATGATTTTGACTCTGCTCTTTTTGAAGAAGCCCCCAATTTTGAGAAAATAATCTTCCATGTACTCTTGCAAGCACATTTTGGTGCTAAAAATAATAACTAGCGTAAATTATCCAGTTTGTTTAAAAACAGTAACATAATATTATATAAAAACATGTTGTTTCTGAAATTATGAACTAAATTTACCTAAATTTTGAGTAAATACCAGAAACTAACCTTTACAATCGAGCAACAAATGGAAATCATTATAGCTTTTGTTTAAACAGTTGAAATGCAAATGAAAACGATGAAAACAACAAGATACGAATTATCTGCATAAACATGAGCGTTTGTTAATTATATTACATACATATTCTACTTTCAACTGATAAATGATTTTGAAAAATTAAAAATATCTATAAAGATTCTTTTTCGTATAACATAAAGTAATAAAGATTAATGTCAATGTTAACAAATAAAAACCAAATATAATTATCAATATGTAATAACAATCTTCATAAAATAATAGTATGCCTTACCGTTCTCTACAAACGAAATTTTTGAGTTTATAATTACAATACGGTTTAGAAAATTCAAAATTTAAAAATAAAAGAAAAATGGAAGGACATCTAATAAAATAATTGCGCATGCTCAGTAATTTTCTTTCGTGTCGCATAGTGGTGTTTTGTAAGTGTCGTTTATTTATTATCGTAAATCATCCTTATTTTATTACAAAATATTACCCCAAAAACTATTTAAAGTTAATTGCAGCACCGTTTTCAATCATCTTTTAAGCAACTTTGTTTAATCCTCTTATGATAAATACAATCAATACATTCTAACCTTAAAGACTTAAGAGCAATTTGTTATTTTTTAGGACATACAGGGTCAAAATGAAGCTAAATAAATTAGTAACTTCGTCAAGAAGCAAAAACAGAAAAAGGCATTTTACAGCACCATCACACATTCGCAGGAAGTTGATGTCCTCACCCTTATCGAAGGAACTCCGACAGAAGTACAACGTTCGTTCTATGCCCATTCGAAAAGATGACGAAGTACAGGTAAAAGTACCTGTATTGAATAAAATAGGAACATGGAAGTATGATATTTTTCTTATTTAGGTTGTGAGAGGACATTACAAAGGACAGCAAGTAGGAAAAGTTGTTCAAGTGTATCGAAAAAAGTTTGTAATTTACATTGAAAGAATTCAACGAGAAAAAGCGAATGGTGCCAGTGTATATGTCGGAATTCACCCTTCAAAAGTATGTATTTGAGAACCCTTAATGATTTTTAGTAAAAAGTCATGAGATTTATGATGTTAAAACAATCCATTCAAAGACTGCAGGTTCAGACTGCTTCACTGTAGCTGTGACCAAGGTTCTCTTGGCCACCAGTTAGAGTCTTGCATGTCCCCTGCATTTTGGTTAAACTTAAGGCTCTGAATAAGTCTCATGTATTATCTAGATATTATTTGAGTAGTAATAGTTTTAAAAAGGGTTTTTCGTGTTTAGGTGGTGATAGTAAAACTCAAAATGGACAAAGACAGAAAGAAAATAATAGACAGAAGGGCCAAGGGACGTTTGGCAGCTCTTGGAAAAGATAAGGGCAAATACACAGAGGAGTCTGCAGCTGCAGCTGTGGAAACATCATAAAATGTGTGAAAGTCCCACCCTTAAATTGTATTTAAGTAATGCAAAAATAAAATATTATTGTTTATTTCTTATATTGGCTTTTATTTAGCAAAAGTTTTAGATATAAAGCTTAAAAATTACTTACTATTATTTAGGCAAAACAGATGTAAAGTTTATTTGCAATATTAGCAAATTGTTATCCACCTTTCTCCTTTCTCACATTAAATTTGTTTCTAATGATATCATTCACTCTTTCACGATTTCTAGCTAATTCTATTGCATAAAACTGAATTCTAGTAACAAGAATAGAATTATTTTCATCATATTCTTTTGATGCATCTATTCTAAGTAATGTTCCAAAACTATAGTCCTCAATAATATCTTTAAACCTTTCACAAAAAGGCCTCCACTTCTCCTTTGCCTCTTCGCCTTTTAGTTCGTCCTCTTTTATAAAATTAACATCAAATTTAGGAAATTCTTCTCTAAATAGCCTATATATTAGGTCATCATGTGGGGTAAGACGTAACAGTTTTGGATCCACTGAACAGAGGATCTGAAATTATTTTAATTTAAATAATGGCATGAACGAATTTATGTGGACACTTACATTAAAATAAACCTCTGCGTGTTCGTAAGCCTTTATGGCCCACATTGCCTCCAGAGATTGATCATTTTCAAATTCTTCAGCAGGTCTACTTAAGATATCCTTAAAAGGTAGTCATTGCTTTATAAATATATATATTTCTAAGACGTCTACATACCATTTTTGCGTTAATTTCAGCACAATTACCAGTATTTTGCAAAAAATGTTTTAAATAACAAAATTTTTGTAAAATTCTTAGGTTATGTTGTATTTCAGTTTATATTGTTTATCCTGTAGATGGCCCTACAATAACTTTAGTAGTAATTAATTTGTACATATTGTTACACAGATGGCTCTACCAGTACGGGTAGGTGGCTTCCCTTTAAGATAACCTCATTTTTATGTAAGATAAAGAATCTAAAATTAATATTATTTAATATTAGTTTAGAGAATGGCAGAAGAGATAACGTGTACTTCATATCACCTGTTTAATATTAAGTGAAGTTATTTTGTTTTAAAACCAATTTTACATCAAAATCATCATGAGTCACAAAGATAGTGAAAGAGGTAATTTTTGTATAATTTGTATTTCTGCATTAGTAATTGTTTATTTTTCACTAGGTGTTCGATATTTTAACGATAAAATAGGACGAACTCAGTCCTCATTAAGTGTATCTGCTGTAGACAACAGATTTTCAGTACCTACTCGTAGTTCACCCTCTTCTGCAGTCTCCACTGTAACTTTAACTCCTGGACGAATTCGTAATATAGATCAGGATATGGAAGCATTACGAGCGTCAAGGCAAGATAACCCATTTTTAAAGGTAATCCCAATTTCTAATCACTGATATTATGAAGGGTCTGACTAATTAATTTTTGATGTAGCAAATTATAGCCAGTCGGGAAAGTTTGGTAGAATCATTAGAAGAAACTGAGTCAGATGACATCAACTTAATGTCTAAGGTATAAATAATTTGGTAGTGCAGCTCATTATTTAGACTTTTTGTGCTTAAATTAACTTTTTCTCCTTGCAATTTATTACTAACACTGGGGCTGGAAATATTTTAGGAGTTTCCTACTGATCTTGATGTTGATCCCCTTTCTCTTCAAGAAACGCATGAGCACATGATTCGTAGTCCTCCTCCCATATATTGGCCAAAATCACCTACTTTTCAGGCCTTCCAGTTTCCAGAGAAGGATGAAGAGTTGCTTCAAGTAGAATTTAATGTAGGTCATGCTTTGAAATTTGCGTTTTAAATTAATCATAAATTGAATAATATTTTTGTCTGTTCTAGTCCAAGTCAAAGTCACCAAAGTCTGACAAACCAAAGAAGCATACAAGCTGGAGTGGTGCAGAACTGTCTTCTGTGCCACGTCCCCATCCTCATCATTTTCGTCATTCTGATAGATTTTCATTATTATCTCCACATTCATTATTATCAACATCAGAAGATAGCGTGGGATTAATGTCTTTGGAGGATTCATAACTTGTTTATTTTCTACCATTTCAAGTTTAATTCAGTTCCAGTAGTAGTTTTTCCTATTAATGTTTCATGTGATAATTTTCTAGTCAGTACAAATAGATTAATTATGTAATTTTAAAGCCAAGGTGTGATATTTTTTAGTGATGATATTTTTAAAGCTTAAGATAACTGCATCAGGCTGTAGCAACGTTTAACATTAAAGTCATTACGTATTTTGATGTAATAAATTAAAATCTTGATGAGTACATTAAAAGGTAAATATACCTACTTTAGGTATTTTATAAATATTTATTCCAGGAAGCTGTTTTATCTGTTTGTAATAAAATTAGTACCTGCCTGCTGGTGATGTTATCTTAAAAGCACTTTTGATTATATATTATTAGTTTAATTACTTTAAATTTGACTTTTTTCAAAGGGCATGAATTATATTCCAGTTGTATGTAAGTAGTATTGTAGAATCTGTCACTTAAGGATTGCTGTTGTATGAAATTATTTATTGTTGTTGCTTAATAAGCACATTTAATATGCACACAATTTTAGGCAAATTTATCCTTTGATTAAGGTCTTATTAAATTTCAAATCAAAAGCCACAAAGGTTTTTAAATTTGATCGTAGATGATGTAATTAGTCAAATTTAAATAAAAAACCTTAATGGCTTTAGATATGCAATTTATAAGAATATCAGGAGAAGAATAGTAACTAATAATTAAGGTCTTTTGGTTGAGTACAGTGTAAGAATTTTTTTCCATCCAAAGAAATTTTTGTATTCATATAAACATTATTTTTAAAGAGAATGCATACATTCCAAATTAAGTATTCAACATTTAAAGTGATGGAAAAAGAAGCTTTAAAGGAAGAAGAAATGATAACTAATGTACTTAATTTTTTTCTACTAGAAAATCGAATGGAGTACAGTGGACCTAAACTAAATAAAACACTAGAACTCAAAGATTTCACGTACATTTTTGGATTCTAGTTCTTTATTTAATTTTCTGCTAATGTTATTTCATCCCCATAAATTATTTTAAAGAATATGTCAATGATGTACAAGTCTATATTGGTGGCTGTTTCTGAACGTTTATAAAAATGTTTTTTTTTCGTTTATCGTCAAAAATAATAAACAACAGGGTAAAGAATATATATGAACACGTTTTTCAAAGGAAATTTAGGTACTTGTGAGAAAAATGATATAAAGGTATCATATTTTACATTTAAAAGATATAAAAAAATTATTTTAAAAGTTTATGTACGTTGCTAGATTAAATATT